>NC_052356.1:23587671-23755710 GCF_009727055.1 Benincasa hispida
GAATTACATCCTTACACAAATCGGCCAACAAAACTTGCCCATGGGGTGTCGAATACGTCGACGCTCCGGGTGTAAGCAGTCTTTGGCATTGAACTACAAAAGGGAAAAAAAAAAACCAAACAGTAAGTTTACGTCATTTATTAAATTAAGCTAGCACTATAAATAAAATTAAATATATTTACTACGAGGCTAGTAAAATGGCAGTAGTAGCATTATGCACTATTTCGTGTAATATACTTTTGCAAAGTACCCGCAATTCCTACAGAATCTAATTGATGAGGCACTGTATAAGTATAAGTTTGGAAAACATTATTTAAATTGTTATAAAGATAAGGTCGAATGAACATAAATTGTTAAAAAATGAACAAATTTACCTTTAGCAGGTTTTTCCATTTCTGGAGATAGAACCGTAAGTGTTGTGAAATCATGTTTGCTTACATAATTTCAAATCCACTAAATAGTTTTAAAAAACAATTATTTAAACATAAATACTTTCAATTAAGAGCTAAGAAAGTTTCTTATATTCTATTATTTATTTTATTTTATTTACTCCATTTATATATATTTCTCTTTTTATCTTGTCTATTTATTTGAATTCATATATTTTTTTTATATTATCTTATTATTTTTTTTTTTTTTTTTTTTACAATTTTCTTGTAAGTTATTTTTACAATTTCAATTTATTTCTCATATTGTATCAATGCTATAATTAAACATTACAATATTATATATTACGTTTATATATTTTCAATATTTTAAGTCCTACTAACTATACACATATCTATCCTCTGTGTATATATGTAAAATTGTAGGTACTTATTTGTCTAAATTTAGTCAATTCTATGTTGTATTTTGGCTATAAATTTTCTGGATTTCGGATACTTGAGTACTTTCACGTATGCGATTATTTCTTCTTTTGATCTAATTTTATAAATAATAATTACTTTCTTCGTTTAATTATATTCTATATCTGTACCTGACTATTCATTTTTTCCTAATAGATACTCTAATACATATATTATATTTATAGTTATTTTTATGCAACATGAATACAAGTAGTTACATGAGGAGTTCCATCAGTTTGGATAAGGTCCATTAGACTATCCATCTCAAAGAAAGCGATATGAATTTTGGATACTTCGAGAGCTAGGAACCTTCGAAATATTTCATAATATTTAGTAGTTGACATTTATTATACATCAAATAGTAGGTCTTTAAGATTACCCGTGTGGACAACCACCAACTGAATGTACGATTTATGCTCTTCTGAAGCCACTTTCTACTTTTATTTTTACCATAATTGGAGCTTAGACAAAATATCCATATGTTGCCTTATTATAATGACAAAGTTAGTAGATTAATTTGAATAATCAAGGTAATCTAAAACAAGTAAATAAGAGAGATCTACATACTCGACGTAAGGAAACGCATCATTTTATATTTGAAGGACATAAAGAGAGCTTGATCTAACTCATCCTTACCGATCTGATAAAGAAACACAGCTGACAATCGCTCTATAATTTTGAATTGCTTTCTTTGTTGATGAGTTTAGCCTAATAGAATTAATAATCACAATTCAGAACAAAACTCTATAGTCTCTTCAACAATATAATTTTCTCTAACACATCCTTCTGGTCGATTTCTATTTCGTACATAAGTTTTTTCAAACAATATAATTTTCTCTAACACATCCTTCTGGTCGATTTCTATTTCGTAACATAAGTTTTCAACACTTTCATGTATCGTTCAAAAGGATACATCTACTCAAATAAAACAGGTCCACAAAACTCAACTTCTCTTACGAGATGCACTACAAGGTGTACCATTATTGTGAAGAATGATGGAGGAAAATACTTCTCTAAGAGGCAATAGAGTGACAACGATATCCTCTTGCATACCCTTTAACTGAGATGAATCGATCACCTTGCAACATATAGCATTAAATAAGAAGCCATAGGCGAGTAATTGCAAGGTAATTGCAAGTCATGTTTGGGTAAAATATCACGAATAGCTACCGGGTAATAATTGTTGCATAAAGAACGTGATGGTCATGCGACTTAAGTCCTAAAGTTTCAAACTCGTGAGCAACACTAAACTTTGAAGGTTCGATGAATAGCCTTCAAGTACTTTAATTTCTTGATAGTAGCTTAACAAAAGCTCAATTTCTCAGCTCGTGTTAATTTATAACATGCGGGAGGTAAAAAATAATTTTTTCTCTCCTACTTGAGGGGGTAACTCTATCTAATGTCAATTTCTACCAAATCTAAATCGGTCTTTATTCCATCTTTTGTTTTACTAGAATATCAAGCAATGTGCCAATAAAGATCTGTACATACATTCTTTTCAATGTACATCACGCCTAAACAATGCCGCATTTAAGATACTGTTCCAATATTCTAACTCGAAAAGAATAGATTTTTTCTTCAATAAGTTGAAGTGTTTGATACTTACTTGTTTCTACAAGAATCTCTTCCCCACTCAATGTTCTGGACCAAATTCTATTTCTTGTCGCCCATTAAAAGCTTTCTTTTTGTTTCCTAAATATGGATTATGGTAGGTAGAAACTTGCGATGCACGAAATATGCCATCCTCTTCCTTTTGGTAAATAAGTGGATGAAGTATTCTCTCCACAAATTGGACATACATGATATCCTTTAACCGTAAAACCACATAAGTACCATACGCAGGAAAAACATTAATGGTCCCATAATAAAATGGCTTTAAGCATGAAACGTTTGTTCTTCATATGCACCCGTAACACTCAACCCCATTCATTTCAAAGTTTTTCAAGTCATCTACTAACGGAGCTAAATAAACATCTATGTCATTTCCCGGTTGTTTAAGACTAGATATTAGTGGCAGTCAACATAAGAAAAAATTTCACTTCATGCACAACCATGGGAGGTAGATTGTCGTCACTAACATCACTAAGCCAACAACTATATCTACTACTCAGATCTCCATGTAATTTACCCATCTGTCAAAAGACAAGACGAAGATTTCTAGGTTCTGACCCAAACTCTGGCACAAATTGTCTATTTTTTCCACGATAGGGCATCTTTGGGATGTTTTAATAAACCATCTATTTCTTTTTTTTTTAGCATGTCACGTCAATAAACTTGTTGTCTCTTTATCTTCGAATACATTCTTTCAAATCTTGGATTGGGGGAAATACCACATGACTTTTTGCTGGGAATTCTTAGCCTTTTCGTTTAAATTTTTTTTGAAGCTTCCCATCTTGATGTACCACAAATGGGCATTACATTGCATTAGAGAGTTCTTTTTCTAAACAAGCAACAATCATTTCTACATGCAATGAATCTTCTCGTACTTCATTCCAAGAGTACCCAACATCTTTTTTGCTTCATAAGTAGAAAGTTGGAATTTTCATTAGGACTAGGTTTACGTTATGTACTATCTGTAATATATCCAACAAACGTTCAGTAGAAACTCTTATCTTTGAGATTTATTGTATAGACGATTTACTCCTGCTCACCAAGTCGGTTTTCAAATTTAATCTTTTTAAAATTATATATTATATTTTTTTCTAGGCCAATTGTAATTATTTTTTTGGGAAACTAGTTTTATCATTATTTTGACGCGTACAATGATTTCTCTCCAGAGCAATATATCATCATTAATAATTTATTATCTTTCTCCACACAATTACGAAATTTTTAAAGGTGGTCCACTATATAATTAATATATTGTCAACCGTCTCGCACGCGCCCCTCAAACATTCCTCCAATTTGTGTCTATTTCAATCATTCTAACATGCGAATAACTTCTCATTTATTGCTTCCCGAGACAATTCGTTCTTTTCAACTTCGTTTTTAGGGGACATACCCGTATTTTCATTGTTTCTCTTATTTCGGTTAAATGTCAGATTCACTATCCCGGGTCATGCGCAACCAAAAGTACGTGAATAACAATTGATGAATCATAATACCAATATAAACAAAATAAAAAAAAATGTTCATCAATTATATTTTGTATCACATCTAGATGAGAGCGGTCTATTGAAAAAAAAACACCACCCTACTCTCAACACATAAGACAGTTTACTCAACTGATCTAATACTCAAGTTAATACACACGGATAAATATTTGAAGTGTAGACTGTTTCATTTTTTTTTTTGGACAATATATATAAATTTTTCTCTTCGATCCGAGGCCATTAAAGTCCATACTCAGTGTGAATTACTCTCCTCAATTCATCTTTTTTTTTTTCATCAATGACTTATTTTCCATGATTGTAATACATTATTTTGCAACTAATCTAACAATAAAATAAGAATATAATATAATAATAAAAATAAACAATCGCGGAAAAATTTAATATAAAGCATCAAAATTTATGATTGAAAAAAACCTTCAACAAAATTTAGAAACAACTAGACCGTTCAAAAGGATACATCTACTCAAATAAACAGGTCCACAAAACTCAACTTCTCTTACGAGATGCACTACAAGGTGTACCATTATTGTGAAGAATGATGGAGGAAAATACTTCTCTAAGAGGCATAGAGTGACAACGATATCCTCTTGCATACCCTTTAACTGAGATGAATCGATCACCTTGCAACATATAGCATTAAATAAGAAGCATAGGCGAGTAATTGCAAGGTAATTGCAAGTCATGTTTGGGTAAAATATCACGAATAGC
Source organism: Benincasa hispida (assembly GCF_009727055.1). Classification (NCBI taxonomy): domain Eukaryota; kingdom Viridiplantae; phylum Streptophyta; class Magnoliopsida; order Cucurbitales; family Cucurbitaceae; genus Benincasa; species Benincasa hispida. Next base: position 23,592,338 of record NC_052356.1, read on the forward strand.
TACCGGTAATAATTGTTGCATAAGAACGTGATGGTCATGCGACTTAAGTCCGTAAAGTTTCAAATCTGTGAGCAACACTAAACTTTGAAGGTTCGATGAATAGCCTTCAAGTACTTTAATTTCTGATAGTAGCTTACAAAAGCTCAATTTCTCAGCTCGTGTTAATTTATAACATGCGGGAGGTAAAAATAATTTTTTCTCTCCTACTTGAGGGGGTAACTCTGATCTAATGTTCAATTCTACCAAATCTAATCGAGTCTTTATTCCATCTTTTGTTTTACTAGGAATATCAAGCAATGTGCCAATAAGATCTGTACATACATTCTTTTCAATGTACATCACGCCTAAACAATGCCGCATGTCAAGATACTTCCAATATTCTAACTCGAAAAGAATAGATTTTTTCTTCCAATAAGTTGAAGTGTTTGATACTTACTTGTTTCTACAAGAATCTCTTCCCCACTCAATGGTTCTGGACCAAATTCTATTTCTTGTGCGCCATTAAAAGCTTTCTTTTGTTTCCTATATGGATTATGGTAGGGTAGAAACTTGCGATGCACGAGATATGCCATCCTCTTCCCTTTTGGTAAATAAGTGGATGAAGTATTCTCTCCACAAATTGGACATACATGATATCCTTTAACCGTAAAACCACATAAGTTACCATACGCAGGAAAACCATTAATGGTCCATAATAAAATGGCTTTAAGCATGAAACGTTGTTCTTCATATGCACCGTAACACTCAACCCCATCATTTCAAAGTTTTTTCAAGTCATCTACTAACGGAGCTAAATAAACATCTATGTCATTTCCCGGTTGTTTAAGACTAGATATTAGTGCAGTCAACATAAAAAAATTTCACTTCATGCACAACCATGGAGGTAGATTGTACGTCACTAACATCACTAGCCAACAACTATATCTACTACTCAGATCTCCATGTAGATTTACCCCATCTGTCAAAAGAGCAAGACGAAGATTTCTAGGTTCTGACCCAAACTCTGGCCACAAATTGTCTATTTTTTTCCACGATAGGGCATCTTTGGGATGTTTTAATAAACCATCTATTTCTTTTTTTTTTAGCATGTCACGTCAATAAACTTGTTGTCTCTTTACTTCGAAACATTCTTTCAAATCTTGGAATTGGGGGGAAATACCAACATGAACTTTTGCTGGGATATTCTTAGCCCTTTTGTTTAAATTTTTTTTGAAGCTTCCATCTTGACTGTACCACAAATGGGCATACATTTGCATTAGAAGTTCTTTTCTAAACAGAAATCATCTTCCTACATGCATGAATCTTCTCGTACTTCATTCCAAGAGTACCCAACATCTTTTTTGCTTCATAAGTAGAAGTTGGAATTTCATTAGGACTAGGTAATATGTCATGAATTAATTCCAACAACTCAGTGAAACTTTTATCGCTCCATCCAAATTTAACTTTTAAATTATATAATTTTACCAATGTAGATATTTTGGGAAAAGTTTTACAATTTGGGTACAATGATTTCTTCGCATCATCTAATAATTCTTCAAAATTATCGAATTTTCCACTAAAATAATTATTGTATGCAGCCTCAAACATTCCAATTGTGTCATCAACATCAACATCATCCTCATCAGCTTCGTCTCTTTCACTCGTAGACATATTTTCATTGTTTCTCTTAATCGGTAATGATTCACCATGAAAAAGTCTGATAACTTTGATCTATACCATTAAAAAATAAGTGTTCTCTTATTTTGTTCACATCTAGACTCTTTGCATTAACACACTTCAAACATAGACAACTCATGACATTCGGTATATTTGAATGTTGTAGACCATTTTTAATAAACTTCTCGACCCCTAAACCATACTCAGTTGATATTCTATTCATTTTCATCCATGACTTATCCATGATTGTAAAATATGCAACTTAATCTACAAAAAAAATAAATAAATAAATAAAAAATAACAAGGGAAAATTTAAAAGCATAAAATTATGATTGAAAAAACTTCAACAAATTTAGAACAACTAGACTTTTAAGATAAGCATCTTATAAATATTACCTTGTCCTTGTTATTAATGTTGTTATGAAGTCCTTTTTGTGTTGGGTGCACCTTATCCACTTGTCAACCTTCTTAAAACACGTCCAATGCAATCTTCCTATCTTCCTTCCAAATCTTCAAGAATCAAAATTTAGCCTTACACGTCAAACTTGAACCTAACAAATGAAAAACTTCACTCAACACCACAGAACAACTGACAGTGAATTCTAAGCTAAAGCCAATGGGAGGTAACGACTCTAAACGGTAACATATGGAGATGACAAGCATGAACCATTAACCACGTTACGTATAAATTAGAGTTTACAAGAAAAATGAAGAAAACAAGACATGAGATCTCACAAGATGTTACAATAAAATTGCTCTAATCATGATGATAGTATACTTTATTGCTCTCACCTCTCCATTCCAGTGAAAAATAACGCTATAAGGTAGCTACAATTAAAAATGAAGAACAAAAGGATGTGAATGCAACAAAAGAAGAAATGGAAGTGTGAGAAATGTTCAAAGAGATACGCTGTGCAATCTGATTGGAAAGCACACTCCAAAACTTGTGGCACTAGAGAATACAAATGTGATTGTGGAACTCTATTTTCAAGGTATATATATAAATATAACTCTAATAATTAGATGTAAATAATTAATTATGTTTTAATTAGTATGGAAATTGTGTGAAACACAGGAGAGAGAGCTTCATAACTCACAGGGCATTTTGCGATGCATTAGCAGAAGAAACAGCAAGAGTAAAAGCAGGAACAACAGTAAGCAATAATTTCAACTATAATTTAATGGGTGGAGGGTGCATAGAAGATGAAAGAGGGTTATTCACGGGCCAACACTTTGGTTCAATTTTGAAGCCAATTTCAGTGAAGGAAGCAACAATGACAATAAGAATAATGTTCAAATGATTGGGGGGCCGATGATGATGTACGTTGAAGATGGAGTTTGGGGAAACCAATTACAAATGGGTGATTATTATATTAATCATAATCAAAATCAAGGGTTAATGATGAATAATGAAGGAGGAGTTTCTTTATTATACAGCCATCAATTACAGCAAATGAATCAAAACCAGATGGGAAATATGTCAGCTACAGCTTTGTTGCAGAAAGCTGCTGAAATTGGGCCAACTTGTACCACTACTACCACCACTAGATCAGCCCCATCACTACTACAACTACAACAGGGGTTTTTGTTTACTAATGGGAGTGAGTTTTGTAATTCTTCTAGTACTACAAGTAGACCAATTATTGTTGTTGAGAATGAGAATAATGGGAATGGGAATGAGATGTACACTGCAAAACGGCGTAACGGCGTATTTGAACTGATGCAAGATAACAATATTCAACCTAAATCAGCGGACTTGCAGCATTGTGGCTTGTGGATATTGCAAGGAAGGTAGAATAAAGGAGGCCATGAATGGATAACGCCATACAGATTTTAAACAACATATGTGAATATGGAGTTTCTCCTAATTTGAAGACATTTGAGACTATAATATGGGGATATGGAGAGGCAAAACAACCATGGAAAGCAGAAGAAATGCTTCAAATGCTTCAAATAAAAGGGCTCACCTGAAATCAGATACACAACCCACGCGACCAGCTCCGGACAACCAACGATAGCCCATCTGAAATCGGACAACGCCAAGCTCACCTGAAACCTGAAGAAAACCCGACCTGAAGGCAAACGGCCAACAAGCAGCTACTGAGAGAGGAGAGAGTTTGTTTGGGTAGGTGAGATGCCGATCCTATAACATATATTTGAGAGATCTATTGAGAGAGGAGAGAGTTTGTTCGGTTGAGTTTTGGTAAAGTGGGAGAGTTGAGAGAAATGAAATTTAGGGCCCGAGAGAGGGAAAATGAAAATTTTGATAAAATAAAAAAATGACATTATACTAAAGAATATTTACAATTAGTTCTTTAATTTGAAAATAGAAGTTTACATGAAATTTAAAGACGACCCCCTGGCCCTTACCCCACATGGGGGTTGTCTTCGTGTGCCTCTAAATTAGCTTCAGCCCGTTGTCGTTGTTGTCTGCGACGAATATGTCTTCGATCAGTGTCAGCAACATTGAGTCGTCTTGTTTGTTGAAGACAAGTCTAGTAGCCTAAAGTAAGGAATTGTTATAGCAAGCATGAGCGGCCCTTTCGCGACTCAAACAGCCGGTACGCTTTCCGGCTCGGAACGACCGACAATACTTTCTATGTTGACCAATGTTTGGTGACACATTGAACCCAACTCTGGTAAATTTTGTTGTACTGGATATTGTTGTACATCTCCGATAAAATTATTCTGTATGATGAAAAAAATAAATATTAAACAATGTTCATATCATATATTTGGAAAATGTCTGATTTTAAATCTCTTACCATGCAGTAATAGTAAGCGTCGTCAGATGTGATAAATCGCCTTGTGATTAAATCGTACCAGGGAAAGTAGTCATCTGATATAACTGGTCCATTTGTTATTTCTCCCTGTACACAACAATCATGTTATCCATGCCAGTAGGATATATATTCCGCATGAATTCGACGCTAGTCTTAGTCATGCTTACCTCTCAAATCAATCTGGTATAGTGTTGGGAGTGTAAAACACAACGAAGGTATCGTTTGTAGCAGACCGAACTGTCTCAACACACGATCTAGATGATGTCATTCTACTATATGGAAGCATATATGAGGGCTAACGGTCAACCAGATGTCTTCACCATCACGACGGTAATCAGGTAGTGATGACCAAATATCTTGTGTGTATGACGTCCAATTAATCTGATAAAAAAAAGAAGATAATTAAACACCCAAAATGTTTTAAATATTCATTTATATATACATTTGTTACCTGATTGTTCATCAGTTTGTCAAATATTTTTCGGTATACTAGCAACATATTTTCTGACTGTGCAGAGGCAGCTAATACACCACTCCATTTAAAATTATAAAAAATACAATTAATTTATATTCTTACATAAAATGATAAAGAAATAAATATATAAATGAAATAATACCTGACACTAAGTGGACGATGACCTGGGGCCTGTAACTGGACTGGTGCTATAATTGGAAATCTACCATAAGCCCATACTTGTAGTAGTATCAATGGCCCCGCTATTTCCAATACTTGTGCATTGGTAGCCCGACAAAGTTCTCTATAAAGCCATGCAAGACAGGCACCACCCTACAGTACGTACCGACATGCTCGAAATCAGACAGTAGCGGAAGAAACATGAGATGTACTAAAGTATTCGACTTGTCAGGGAACAAAAATCCTTCAATAAGCTGCATAATATATGCTCGTGCATACCTACGTATGCTGATGTTATCGATATCGGGAGGTAATTCTGAAAACTAGGATGTCAACCACGAGATACTCAATCTCGAGCCTTTCAGATCATCTGATAGAATGCCTAAGCCATCACAAACATTTGTCCAATCATATTGTAATGAACCTGTCAATGGTTCTCTGTCCACTCGTAACCAAAGCTAAATGACAATATCCTACAATGTAATTGTACATTCCTCACAAGGCAGGTGAAATGTGTAGGTTTCTAGTCTCCAACACTCAACTAAAGCAGTAATGAGGTGCCAATCAAATTGGATAAATCCAATCTGTGCAACCCCAAGAAAACCTACCTGTTCAACGTAGGGAATAATATGTTGATCAAATGAGATAGTATGTTGTGCAGATGCCTCCCTTCTCCGACAACTGAAAACTATGGTAGAAGAACTATCCTGTATCGATTGTGAACGATGCGTATTTTGTTGATATAGTTGTACAGGATTAGAAGGACCAGACTCCATTACTTAAAAAGTTCAAATTATATCATATAAAAAAATCTATTTCCTAAGAATGAATTAGATAAGATAAATTAATTACATAAAAGTTACAACTACATAAAAAATATAAGTACATAAAAGATATAATTACATAAAAAATACAAGTACATAAAAAATTTAATGACCTGAAGAGGAAGCACCTCATGTCCGTTGTGGATGAGTACGTCTATTATGTCATTCTCTCTTGCAAATTGTATATCGAACTTTTTGACTTGCCTCTCTCCAATCCATTTCATTATGAATGTACGGACTTTTTGGCCGACTCTGTTCTCTTAGTAAGTCCGCATTTGGACGAACTTCTGTAAATGATAATTCTGGCCAATAATCTGGGTGTTCTATTGGATGGAAGCGACTTTCATGACATTGCTTGAAATGGGACAATTTATAGCAGTTATCAATAAAAGGTATATATGTCAAACGGATGTAATTACAAATTGCAAGTATATGAGAACATGGAATCTTGAATGACTGCCACTTAATACAGAAACAAGTTCCTTCTTTCAAGCTCAAAACTTGTGTGTGTTGTCCTTTATAGGGAGAAATCATACGTACGCCAGCTTGTACTTCAAAATTTTAAGTTTTCTTGTCAATAGATGTCACTGTGTGTGCATATGCTCGTTTTTCCCACCTCTTAAGTTTTATTAGGGCATATTCTGTATACATGTCCCCACGGTTGGGTGCTTCACTAATCTCTTGTCTTCGATGTTCAAAATACAGTATTGTGCGATAAAATGTTAGCCTAACCAAAGAAGTAATTGGTAACATTCTAGCACCTTTGAAAACACCATTCATGTATTCAACTACATTGCTTGTCATCCACCCATAGCAATACCCCGTCATGTGATTGAGTCCATTTTTCCAAGTCAATATCAGAAAAATATTCAAGGCATTCAGGGTTCAATTGTTGTGCCTTTGGTGTTGATTTCCTACCTTAAACACCAAATCTTTTAATTGCTTTGATTTATATTTCGTATTGAAATTAATGGTAACATAGCGAAGACAATATTGATGGTACGCTCTAGGTTCACTCCAACCAATTTCCTCATTATTAATTGCAGTAAGAATGCTCTTATGTCTAATAAAGCAAATACCATCTCTTTGGGTAACATATTCACATAATGTCCACAAAAACCATGACCAACTGGACAAATTTTCACCTTCAACAATAGCAAAAGCAAGGGAAAATATATGTCTGTTTGCATCAATAGATAAGGTGGTCAATAATTTCCCCTTATACTTCTCGTAGAGATGAGTTCCATCGATATTGACTTAATGGTCTACAATATTTGAACCCTTCTCTTGTAAGACCAAAGGACCATAAAACTCAACCAAAAATAGTCGTACCTAGCATATAGATGGAAGGAAATACCAATCTGATTGTGTTCCTGGATTGTAATGAACAATAACACTCAACCAATACGAAAGCTCTGAGTATGATTTCTCCCAAACATCAAACACAACAATCAACGCTTTTCTCTTGGCTTGCCACACCTGTCTATAATTAACATTTTAGTTATATTGTTTTTTAATTTCTTTTTGGAATAGGGCCACAGGTACTCATAAAATTTTGGATTTCGATACTCATAAAATTTGAATCAAACTGTGAATAATCCAATGTCAATTATGAAAACAAACATGATTGTTCCCCTTCAAGCTTGGTGATTTTGAACATCCTATGAGTTTTATGTTGACATGCCCGTAACCTTCGATCACAACCATCCTTCCACTATTTGCATCTCACATACCAAATATCTTAATTTGATTCCACTACAATAATCTCATAGTGTTTTGTCACATAGTATTTTTTTACAGCAAGTTGTAAATCTTCTTTAGTATTAAATAACATTCATTTATGTATTAAACTAGAATTATCTACACATATATTCCTTTCCTCCAAAGTTGATCCTTGTTCACATATTGAATTAGTAATTTTTCAATCTATTTGGATGAACATATCCGACGATACCAATTCAAGATCATGTTCCCCAATTCTATCGTTTCCAAATAATTCATCAAGTTAAACATCAATATCACTGTCTCCATCATTTCCAGGTTCAAGAATGACTAAATCTTCAGGACGCATCAACATATTTATTATGATTTTTTCATATGTGATAGTTGACAAAAAAATACGTTAATATGACAAAAAAAGAATATTTCTTCCTTTTTAAGAAATCCAACAAAAAATATGTTAATACGACAAAAACAAAATCAACCAAATGTAAGATCCATAAACTGTGCATTTAAATCAGTCCAAATAAAAACAAATAGTATATCCATGAATCATACATTTAAATAAGCTCAAATGAAAACAAAATGATATATGTATATAAAGAAATTTTCATTTTTATAAACAAATACATATATTTTCTTAAATCAACCCAACAAATAGCCAACAAAATCATCAAAAAAAAAAAAAAAAATAGCCCAACAAAATCAGCCACACAAAATCCAATTTCTAAGTTCAATATATTAGATCTAAAGATTATACATTTAAATCAACCCAAATCTAAGATCCATAAAATATACATTTAAATCAGCCAAAATGCAAACAAAATGATATATATATGAAGCAATCTTCATTTTTATATATATAAAAAAAACATATATTTAAAAAAATAAAGAAAAAACTTTACCTAAGGTGGGCATGACAGAGATTGGAGACAATATGTGGTAGATCGATTCATGGCGACAGCAACAAGAAAGGAGAAAAAGATAATCGTGAAGACGGCGGACGACGGTGAATTTGGCGATTGGCGGCAATGGAGAGGAAGAAATGAGAAAAAGGTCTTAGATGGGGGAAGAAGAAGGGACTGCGGTGTTTAAGGGACCACTAAGTCGTGTACCCAGTACAGGGTTGGTCAACGTTGCATGACTACCACATTCGCATGCCAGATCACACGGACTCGTGTATCGGGTACACCATTAAAACACCTATTTTTGTCAATATTATCCACCCAATCCTATGTTTGTTAATAAATATTAAAATAACATTATTAAAAAAATCTAAAATGAATCAAAATATTTAAAAATTTAATAAAATTGTATATATATATATGTATCCATAATAGATGATAAGTCTATTACTATATAAACGGTGATATTTTTACCATATAAACGATGATATTTTGTTATATTTAAAATTTTTTAAAAAAAATTATCATTTAAGACAATTTCAATTTATTATTTGGTTAAAGTTTATGCACTGTAATTTCCTAAAATAGAAAATAGAGGTCACATTAAAGAAAGAAAAAAGAGTGAGAGAGAAAGGAGGGAAAATACTCTAGCCTCCATTTTCTTCTCCTCCCTTACAGCCGCCGACCAACTTCCCCCAGCGTTAAAGACCTCTTCGCCGGCGACCACAGACCGCGAGCGACAGCCGGCGAGCCTCCGANCTCCGACAGTGACGACGTGTGGGCACAGCGCAAGCATTACCGTTCTTCGGTAACCTCAGACCACGCCGAACGTCAAGCCTTGATGACCCAACTCTGCGCGACCTCACCCACGAACAGCAGCGAAGACCATAGACGTGCTCTTGCACGTTTCCTTGCTCTACGATCGACGGCGGTGGTTCGGGGTCGAAGAAATCCACTGATTTAACTTGCGACGCGAGCGCCACTCCGAACGCCTTTGCCCAGACCTTTGCTGTGTTTCTCTCCGTTTCGATGAGTTTCGGCGTTGACCCACACTCCATTTGGCCTCAAATCAGTTTTCTCACAACCAAAAGCAAGTTTGGACGTTTTCAAACAACAACCAGCAAGATTCGGAGCCTTTTCAGTATGATTTGGTAAGAATCATTGCTTTAATTTTCTTTTCATTTTGGATTTAATTGGTCGAATGGAACTCATCTGTTGTTGTGTTTGAGTCAATTTCGAAGTATTTCGATTAAGGTTCTATCAGCGTTAGCACCTGAACCTTTTTAAACTCGATTGAAGTATGTTAGACTAGTTTCTCTTTTGAAATAGCATATGTTAGATTAGTTTCTAACCTGAGGGAAACCTTCTGTAGTAGTTTTAGACTATTTCAGAGTGACCGGTTAAGTTTGGAAAAGTTCTACGAATAACCCAAAATTTGGGCCAAAATAGCAAATGACCCCAAAAGAAATGACAAATGACCTTATGCTAACACTACGTTTGGGTGAGATTACCCAAACAAACTCGGATACATGAAAAAGCCATCTCGCTCTCTCTTCCATTTCTTACTCACAAATCACTCTCGCTCTCTCCCGCGCGCTCTCTCTCTCTTATTTTTCTCACTCACAGATCACTCTCCTCTCACAGTTAAAGTTGGTGTGTGGTTTTTCACCCAAGTTGGTCACGCTAGAGAAGAAGAAGAAAAGAGAAAAAAAGAAGAAACAGTTTCACCTAAGTTACTCGCCGGATAAGATGAGGAAGAAGAAGAAAAGAAGAAGAGAGAAGGAAAAAAGTTGCTCACTGGAGAAGAAAAGGAAGAAGAGAAGAAAAGAAGAAGCTTGTCGGAGAATAAGAGGGAGAAGAGGAAAAGAAATTGATAATTTCATACATGCATGATGTCTGCAGAAGGTCAATTAGCAATAGTTTTTAAAAGTGGAGCATTTTTCATTTTGGACCTCTAAAGTGGGTCAACAGTGTAATTTTCCTGTTAAGTTTTTATGGTTGATTTTTGAGTAAGGATGTACCTCTTGAACATTCCCACTTTCGATCAAGGTTTTTGAATTGAGTTCTAAATGTCTTGATTGTTTAAACTTCGAGGAAGTTGACATATGTCCAAGAAAGTGGAATTTTGATTGAGAATTGTAGGATTTTGAGCTAAGTAGTTTTCAAATATCATCCACAATATAAATTTTGATAAAGATTTGTTTTGACTATTGTGATTTGATAAATGTTTAAAAGTATGTTTTATGTGATTTGAGGATCGATTGAAACTGAAAATGTTTTGTATATTTTTACTTAATTTTGTCAAATTTAGCATGTCACTGTTTTGACTGGTAGCTGGAACTATTTCAACTGATTTCAAATTGAAAGTATTTCTATCGTGATTTTGGTTACTCCTGAAAAGAATGATTTGATTTGATGGACTCTTGTGCTCAAATTTCTATTTAAAACTATATGTTTTGTTTCAAATGTTTATAAAATTTTGATTGAGTCGATAGAACTATTTGGATATGCCAAGTTTTTGTTTCTGGGATTGTATGCTTATTTTGAAGTTGCTAAATGTGGATTTGACGGTATATGATCGGTTTGAAACTTATTTATTGGAAGGCACTTATTAGTGATTTGGCGTTCCTTTGAAATGTAGATTTGTGTGTGTTGCACTCACATGACCTCATACTTAAGTAATTGATTGTTGTTTTGGTCGATTGCTAATTGACATATTTGACTAAATGAATGACTGGTGTTACCTTGGTAACCACATATGCTAGGCTACTTCAACTATGCATCTTTCCCATTTGATAGCTTTGTATTTGAAAGTATTGAAAGATTTTATTTTATAAAGGGTATGAAAGTTTATTTATTAAAGGTATTGAAAGTTTATTAGACTGTTTTTGTTTTGTTGAAAGACTATTTGAAAGTTTTAGCTCAGAAACCTTTAGTTTGGCAAGCTTATTTGATTGAAAGATTTTGATTTTGAAGCTACCGTTTGTAACAAAGCTTTAGATGAAGCTTTGCAAAGATCTATATTTTGTTTGTTTATGAAAGTTTCGAAAGAAAATGAATTTCAAACTTGATATGAGAGTTGCTTATTTATTATTTTTGTACTCATTTCTGTTTTTCCAAAATACTTTCAGATGAAGTATCAAGTGATAGTTCTGAGAGAAGGGGAGTTTGGCTTTCTGGTGCAGGACATCAAATGATGTTTATCTTAGGATTTGATAGTTTGACTTAGAAATTGTTTTTAATAAGTTGCTTCTGCTGGTTTGTGTAAGTTGTAAAAGTTTATAATGGTTATGTTCCCACATTGTTATTTTAAAAGTTGTATTGGAAAATACGGGCCATTACAACTTTTTCATCCTAAACTCAAACCATTAAGATTTTTCCCCATTGCTGCAAAGTATGGCACAGGTTTGACTCCTTGTGCCTTCATGGAGTCGGGTACGGCAGAAAGCCAAGATTGGAACCCCACTGTCGCCCCTTTCAATGGCATTCTCCAAGATGAAGACCTTCTTCGCAAGACCCACATTTCTTCTTCTTTTACTTCCACTAATTCTACTGGGCTCTATGTTCTGGACCTCATCAACCGTGGCTCTTTAGAACCCGAACGAACACTTTACTGTAAAATGCTAAACAAATGCACCTACTTGCGCAAACTCAAGCAGGGCAGAGCCATTCACGCCCACATCCAGGGTTCCACGTTTGAGAATGATCTGGTACTTCTGAATTGTATCTTAAACATGTATGCGAAATGTGGCAGTCTTGAGGAAGCACAGAACCTGTTTGATAAAATGCCTATAAGAGACATGGTTAGTTGGACTGTTCTGATCAGTGGCTATTCTCAAAGTGGGCGAGCGTCTGAAGCTCTTGCTTGGTTCCCCAAGATGCTTCACCTGGGCTTCCAACCCAATGAGTTCACCTTGTCTAGCCTGTTGAAGGCTTCTGGAGCTGGCCCTAGTGATGACAATGGCAGGCAACTTCATGCATTCTCCCTCAAATATGGCTATGATATGAATGTTCACGTGGGAAGTTCATTACTCGATATGTATGCTAGGTGGGGGCATATGCGAGAAGCCACAGTGATTTTTAACAGCCTGGCTGCGAAAAATGTGGTGTCTTGGAATGCTCTGATTGCTGGTTATGCTCGGAAGGGTGAAGGAGAGCATGTGATGAGGTTGTTTTGGCAGATGCTAAGACAGGATTTTGAACCTACACATTTTACATACTCTAGTGTTTTTATTGCTTGTGCGAGTTCTGGATCTTTGGAGCAAGGCAAATGGGTTCATGCCCATGTAATAAAATCTGGTGGACAGCCCATTGCTTACATTGGAAACACTCTCATTGACATGTATGCTAAATCAGGCAGCATCAAGGATGCAAAGAAGGTCTTCCAGAGGTTGGTTAAACAGGATATAGTTTCGTGGAACTCGATTATATCTGGATATGCGCATCACGGATTGGGAGTTGAAGCTTTACAGCTATTTGAGGAGATGCTGAGGGCCAAAGTTCAACCTAATGAAATTACTTTTCTTTCTGTTCTCACCGCTTGTAGCCATTCTGGGCTTCTGGATGATGGGCGATATTATTTTGAACTGATGAAAAAATACGAGATAGAGCCACAGGTTGCACATCATGTGACAGTTGTTGACCTTTTAGGTCGAGCGGGACGACTTCATGAAGCCAACAAGTTCATAGAGGAAATGCCTATTGAACCTACTGCAGCTGTCTGGGGAGCCTTGCTTGGTGCTTGCAGGATGCATAAGAATATGGATTTGGGTGTTTATGCTGCTGAACGGGTTTTCGAGCTTGACCCTCATGACTCTGGTCCTCATGTACTGTTGTCTAATATTTATGCTTCTGCTGGTAGATTGAATGATGCAGCAAATGTAAGGAAGATGATGAAAGAGAGTGGGGTAAAGAAAGAACCCGCCTGTAGTTGGGTTGAAATTGAGAATGAAGTCCATATGTTTGTGGCAAATGATGATTCCCATCCAATGAGAGAAGAAATCCGTAGGATGTGGGAGAAAATAAGTGGGAAAATTAAAGAGATCGGTTATGTGCCAGACACAAGCCATGTGCTTTTCTTCATGGACCAGCAGGATAGAGAAGTAAAGCTACAATACCATAGTGAGAAGTTAGCATTAGCATTTTCAGTCTTGAAAACTCCTCCTGGATTAACCATTAGGATTAAGAAGAACATTAGAATATGTGGTGACTGCCATTCTGCATTCAAGTTTGCTTCAAAAGTCTTGGGAAGGGAAATCATTGTAAGAGACACCAATAGATTTCACCATTTTCTTCATGGCTTGTGTTCTTGCAGGGATTATTGGTAGCCTATAAGTTCTTCAGTACTAAGATCTGTCAGTTTATATCCTCAAGAAGTGTTCTAATAAAGATTTGAGACGTTCAGATATACCTTTCAAAGGCTTGAGTTCAAACTTACCAAGAAGAAGCCCAAGACTCAAAGGCTGGTAAAAGGAAGGTACTCTTATCTAACTTCAAATTTTGAACTCACATTTTTGTCATTTTATAATGGTAGATGCTACAAGAATACAATAGAAGGAATTTCAAATAAACAAAAATATCAACAATTGATTGGTGATGTTAAATTAAGAACCAAGCACTTATACTGTATGGGGGAAATTGTATAGTAGCCTGGTTCATTTTGTAGCTTCCAATTGGAACCTTTTACGGTTATATTGATTATTGTTTCTTTGTAAATACTTACTTAGCCATAAAGTGAATATTTTTTTAGTCTCTAGTTTGTTTTGAGTTTGGATGATGCCTTGTCTCTGTTCTCCTATGAAAAAGGAATGGGTAGCTATTCAAATTCTAGTGCTTTCTTGTATTACTTTTAGATTGTCTTTTACAAGTGATTGAGCCAACTAAGATTATTACGTATCTGCTTTATCAGACTAATTTTTTGATTTCTACCTGCTGCATCCACACTATTTCCATACTTGGAACAGCAACATGGTTAAAAAAAGAGTTTGGAATCCACATTATTTTTAAAGGACCAAAATGCATTTCAGATAACTTGTTAGAAAAACATTTACTTCTCTTAAACTCTCTGGAGGGATGAGCTTAGTGAAGGAGCAATGCTGAATTGTTCAAGTAAAGAATTGACAGTCTTGATTTTGTAATTTTGACTTTTCTCAAATCATTTTGCTAATTGGGTCTTTAATTTTCTTGGGTCTCCATAACCATTTGAACATTGCTTTACTTTGTTGTGTTTCAAAAACGAAGTTTTTAAAATGTGATTTTATTTTACTTTTTTATTTTAATTTGGTTAAGGATTCAAATTTTTAGTTAAAGAAAGATGAAAACAATGGTAAAAAAGTTGTAGGAAGACCTCACTTTTCAACCACAAAAAAACTAAAGCCCTACCCTTTTATTTATTATTTTTGAAAAGTGTATTTGTTTTATCATATTTTCTTTACCATCTTCAATTTTGTCAAAGAAACATTGAAATTTTAAACTTATTTGAAATCGAAAATCATACTTGAAAGAAATAGAATTTCAAAAATAGAAAACCGAAAAGAGAACGGCATCTTGACTTTTTCTAAGCTATCTCAGGCTCCTCTTTTGTACCTCTGTATTTTCATCAACCCAAGTCTGATTTCTCAGTTAAAAAAAATAAATAAATAAAATAAAATAAAACCCAATTCTTGATGTCAAAAAGAATGTTGTGCAAAGCCTTGATATGACAAAAAGAAAAGCATTCTTTCTTCAGAACTTTTAAGCTAAACTTGGATGGATTTAAGATAAAGAAATCAATATGTGAGTTTGTTCATCTTGCTGGATATATAAAACGTCAGGTACAAATTATATACTAACCAATAAAAGTGAATGCAGTTTTGTCACAAATAACATGCACCAATATGAATTTACCTTTACAATAAAATATGATCGAGTTAACTTGTTGAAAAGAAGAAAAAAAGCATAACACATCAAATGAGATTATACAAATACCTGATAAAACTATTATGGGTTTACCTTTTTTCCCTTCTTTTTCGAGGGGGAGGGGGAGGGGGAGTTTTCTGACACTCATAATTAACAAAGGAATTTAGCGAGAACATCAAAGCTTGAACTAGATCGAGTGGCAAGATTTAACTGCAACAACCCCCAGATTGAGCTGTAGTACCATCTCTGCCTCCTGATGGCCCTGGGATTCCACCATATCCAACTTTTATCCCATATGACTGCAGATAAGATGGATTTACATTATTCTCGTCACTATTCATCCCTCGTTTAGAAAAACTAATAAAAAATTCTTACAATCGAAGCTAAAATCTAAATTCTGTCATTTAAACAGCTGAATGAATTTTGACTAAATAGTGAAGTAACCAGTTCGGTTAGCATGGTCCCTGCACAAGGATGACATGCACAAATCGAGAAATGACTAAATAGTGAAGCCAAAAGTTCAATTAACAAAAGTAAAACTGAAACCCCCTACAAAGATGAATCTCAGATCAACCTATGAGACTCAATTCAATAGAAAAAACTCAGAAACACAAAACAGAAGTAATATACCCGCAGCCTTCCGCGAGAGTTATCTCTCTCCCAAAGTCCCAGAATAGAAATTCTCCCCAAAATGTTCCACACCCTCCAAGGTGCCCAACTCCTCTTTATATAACCAAACCATCACTAGCTAACCCATAATACCCCTTACTAATATCATATTAATATTATCTGTCCCTAACTAGAACTCTCATGCAAGAGGAAATGCGATGGTAAAACTAAAATACTTCCATAAACATTTAGCAGCATGAAGTAAAAGTATACTGCATACCTCATTAGATACATCAAACACTCCATCCTGGATCTTCTTATATATGGTTGCAGCAGTTTTAATGAATGCCTGTTAAAAATTATTGATCATCACAAAAATTGCGGGACAGAGAATTGTTTACAATATATCAAAAAGATGAATGTTATATCTTATGTCATGTTCTTCGTTTAGAGATGAACATCCAATTTAAATTTTGTGAAAGGCAATTTACGTCTATTGTATCACCTCCTCAACATTTTGAGCAGTTTTAGCAGAGGCCTCCATAAAAATTAAGCCATGCTCCTTTGCAAATTGCTCCCCTTCCTCAGTGCTGACCGCCCTTCGGTGTGCAAGATCACACTTGTTACCTATCAGCATTATTGTCATGTTTGCATTAGCATGTTGTCTTGCATCTTCAAGCCAGCTAGCCAAGTGATTAAAAGTCTCCCTCCTGAAAAACATGATAGCCACAAAACTCAAATATACTCATTCACTAAAGAAATTTAAAGCATGATGATGAGTGACTGACCGGATTATTTTAACAACTACTGTCATGCTTAAGTTATCGTGCTACAAACTAACAACTATAAGACTACTAGATTTCCTCATGACTGAGCACCTACAAATATACGGTCATGCATCAGTTATCCGGTTACCCCTCTCATATAAACCATAATTAACCCAAGAAATGTCAAACATTCATATTAAACTTTGTTGAAAATTTTACTAGATTTCCTCGAGACTGAGGGATTGGCAGATTTCAAATTATCTATTTACTGTTTTGGCAATCACAATGCTCCCCGCCTCTCCACCATGCCCAAAGCTACAAATGAGCAAAATGCAAAAAGATTCCCTCCTCTCTGCATAAGCGGCCTTAATACTCCCCTCTAACAAACATTCACAACGTATAACTAACCAAAGAATCAAACACACACGCCCGCCAATCCTCACGTACTTACATCACTTGTTCCCCCTTCTTCCCTTTCCTACATGAATAGATTTGGGTGATTTAGAGTCTGTAAAACACTAAGAGTTTTGTGAGAATCAAGGCTAAATGTATTCCATTCACTAAAAAAATGTGTATATATATATACATAGAAGCGTACAAAGAGAGAGTAAAAAGATCATAAAGGAAAACAAGACTGATATATTTACAATAACATAACCATACTAATAAGCACACTTTAATACTTCACCTAAAGTTGGAACAAATATATTAATCATGCTCAACTTGTTAAAAAGATAATTTATGTGTGCTCCATGTAATGCTTTAGTGAAGATATCTACTAATCTCTTTTCATTCTCCACATATCTAGTGGATGTCAAATCTGATTGTATTCTCACTTCATAAAATGACAATCAATTTCAATGTGTTTCATTCGCTCATGAAATACTTGATTAACTACGATATGAAGACTTGTTTGATCACCACACCACAATTTAGTCGGTGTTATGCGGCGGCAATGGAAATAGGTGTAGGCCACACAGTGTCACAAACTCAAGTTGAAATACAAACGGGACGAGTCCTAAACTTCAAAATCTAAAGGTTCAAAAGTCCCCTGGTTAACAAAAAACTCTATATGACTTATCGCTCCTATACCATGTAAAATACTAAAGGGTTTGAGAGAATCAAAATAATGTATTCTATTCATTAAAGAGATATATATACATGTGTACAAGGGTAACATACAAATTCTCAGGTGAATTATATTTCATCTTCAAGATAACTGTTTAAGGATCAATAATGAATTGCAAAAGGAATAGGAGTATCCTCTCCTGGTTTCTGAAATATCTTTCTAACAATAATCCCGCATACTAAAGGCCCACTTGGAGGATGAAGTTCAAAAGTCCCCCTCACTTATTCACTAGAAAATTGGTGTCAGCTGAAGGTTCATTAAATCAGGAATGAATTGCATACTACCAAAACAATGAATTTATGTACCAATAAAGCAGCAAATTGAAGCCTAGCTAACCAACTAACTCCAGTGGCTAAAACTTTAACAGCCTTAACCAGCCAGGTTAACAACTTAACATAGCAACGATCACAACCCAATGTCTACACAAGACAACAACTCTGATACCGAAAGACTTAGAAATCTTCCAACAACTCTTATACCAATCTTGGTTATGCATGTAGCCTCAGAGAATTGAACTTTGTTTAATCAGGAATGAAGTGCATACAACCACTTGATAGGGACAAGACCCTCAAACTATCTCCACAATGATATGATATTGTCCACTTTGGGCATAAACCCTCATGGTTTTGTTTTTGGTTTCACCCCCAAAAGGCCTCATACCAATGGAGATAGTCATCCTCACTTATATACCCATGATCCTCCTCTTATCTAACCAATGTGGGACTTTGGTCGCATTCCCAGCAATTCTCCCCTCGAACAAAGGACCACCGAGCCTCCCTTCAAACAGTCATTCATCCGTCTAACTCATATCTAGGCTAACTCCTTTTCACCGAGCATACCACGGATCACACCATGACTACTTCCAAGGCTCTACTATACATCTTTGTTCGACAACGAGGGTTCTACCGAGCATGGTTAATTCAGGAGCATGGCTCTGATACCACTTGATAAGGACAAGACCCTCAAACTATCTCCACGATGGTATGATATTGTCCACTTTGGACATAAACCCTCATGGCTTTGTTTTTTGTTTCACCCCGAAAGGCCTCATACCAATGGAGATAGTCATCTTCACTTATATACCCATGATCCTCCTCTTATCTAACCAATGTGGGACTTTGGTCGCATTCCCAACAATACAACCTAAACTATGAATATTTCTTACTGAAGCGTAACCAACAGACTAATTCCAACTGCTAAAACTTAACAACCTTGATCAGCTTGGTTAAACACACCATCAGTGACAAACCATAGGCTGCATAAGGCATCAAATACAAATAACTAAAGTACAAAATCATTCGTACGTCAAAACTCAAAAGTGGTATTAAGTTAGAAGGGAAACCAAGAGGTAACAAGACCTCGTGATGTCATAGACAAGCAATGCACCAGCAGCCCCTCTATAGTAGGACCTCGTAATAGACCTGAAGGATTCTTGACCAGCCTGTAATATTTTTGGGAAAGTTCAGAATTAGAAAAACTTGATGAAATTCATATAAAATGGAAGGACAAATCTAAATCGAAAGCGTACAAGGGATGAAATTTGTACCAGTACCACTATTGATTAAAATATGTATAACCAAAAATGAGCAATACAGAACGTTGGATCAATAAAGATCATCATTACACACAGAACAAAACGTAATTTTGAATAATTGCCATTATGCTGAGTTATACATGTCTGCTCTATGTTTAAGCAGAGCACTTACGCTAAGAGCACGTATAAGTGTTGCACAATAAATTGGAGATAGTTTTCTTTTAGATTCAAACTTAGAGCACGTATAAGTGTTGCATAATAAATTGGAGAGAGTTTTCTTTTTGATTCAAAGCCATGTTACGATGATAAAATAAATCTCTAAACATCAATATACGTCACACAGTAGTATGGGCTCTATAGAGTAAGAATGAACGGAGGCTTCCTGGTTCTATCAGCTATTCTTTGCGCCTTTTATTTGAACTAAGATTTAAGCTTATAGCAGCAGATCACCCGCTTGTCTCTAGTACAATTGCAGATGATTTTCCTTTAAATGGATCCAAGATAAGGTGAAATACTATACTAATCCATAAACCAGAATAGAATTCATTCAATTCAATAGACAAGTGCACAGTTAAATATCTAGAGACTTGAAACCAGAAATTCCGAAGAAAATTACAAAGAAAGAATGAAGAGACATAACTAACCGTATCCCAAATTTGCAACTTGATTGGTTTGTTGTCGATGGTGATCATCCTCGCACCAAATTCTACACCAATAGTCAAGTCATGAACAGGCTGGAATCTCTTATCGGTAAACTGGAGAAGAAGACATGATTTTCCAACTCCTGGAGAATACAACACACAATTCAGTTCCAATCCCCGCAATCAATCGACAAAGAGCAAACAGCATCCAAATTCAAAGCTCAAACGCAGTAATTCCCAAATTAAAGAAGGAAGAAACCAAACAGAAAAGCATTCACATCATCAAATCAGACAAACAGATCGATCACGTTGATTAAGCACAAATAAAGCCATAATCTCAGCGACCCAATTGAGGAATCAGATCGAAAACGAAAAAACATGTATATACCAAGGCGTACCAGTATCACCAATGATGATGTACTTGAAAAGGTAGGCGTATGACATTCCGGTGGGACAAAGGAGATCGGGCAGGAGAGAAAATGGAAGAATTAGCGAATACAAAAGGGAATTAAGCGTCGCGGAGGATCGGCGGAAGACAAAAAGGGGGAAATGTTGAGAAACGGTAAAGAGGGAGTTTCAATTGCAGAGGTCCAACGAGGCAAGGCAAAGGGACGCCACTGCGTGTTGGATTGAATTGCGATCTCTGACTTTGAGCTGGCAATTCCTTCCTATTAATATACAGAACTTTTTTATTCGCCACTTGATCTCTTTCATCAGACCCTTCTACACTCAACTTTCTGATTTTCTTCCCTTGAAAAAAAAAAGAAAGAAAAAAGAAAAAACTTATATGATTTCCAACGGATCTTCTAGTTTTGACTTGTACAGTTCATTTTACCCCAATTTAATTAACAACCGTTGCATTATATAAAATATATATTTTTTCTCTCACAATATATAGATCAAGGAAAGGAAATTGAACTTAAGATCTCGAGATTATTGTACATACTTTATGATAGTTGAACTACACTTATTTTAACAAAAAGTTCATATATAGAATTTTTAAAACAAAATATTAATTGTCAGAGCGTGGTTCTCATGGAGCGTTTGTCCATTAATTGTCAGAGCTATTTGTGTGGTCTGCTCGCCGACTATTCAGGTCTGTTCGTGGATCTTGTCGTGAAAGGGTCTTGGAGGCATGTGGTTGTAGGGTTGATTGGAAATGTTATGCATTTGTTGATTAGTTTGGGTGGCTAGTAGGCTTCACTCTTTAGGTAAGAAGAGTTTTTGTCTTTCTAAGAGATTTTTGGTGTCGATTGGGACGTTGAGTATGTAAGAGTTAAACAACATGCAGTGGAAGTATCAATGATCCATAAGCTTTCTAATTCACTAATTTTAGCAAAAACTAAAGCATTCTTTTCTAAAAAAAGGTGGGTTTTCTGAACATACCTTTGATGAACTCTCCAAGAAAACGTATATTCAACTGCTGTCTTCACTTGTTATCAATGTGAACCACCTCAAAGTCTTTCCTGCTATGCTCTTGGAGCTTTAGGCAGAGTTGTGGGACTCAAGAACAGCTTGAAGATGTGAAAAAACTAGATAAATTCACAGCAGCCCGACTGAAGAAGACAACTTCTTCTTCAGAAAAATCTCTCGAAATTCTGTATTATCCTTCACTCCAACAACTCCGCTCTTCTTTATATATAATAGATGAACATGCAAAGAGATGGAATGCATGGCTTGCAACTCATGTTTGAAAAATTAAAGTAGAGAAGATAATGTTTTTTGTGTGAGCATAAAGATAATGATAATGGAAAAAACCCATTTTTCATTTTTGTGCAACATGCAAACGAATTTCCATTCTTTTTTTTTTTTAACCAAAAATGATTTTAAATCATTTAATTCAAAATTTGATTTTTTTAAAATTAATTTAAAATTAATTAATCTAATATCAAATATTAAATTAATTTTTACACAATAATCATTTTTATATATTTAAATATTTATTCGCTTGTTCCGTTTAATTTGAACGTTTCAAATTAATTTCTCAAGCTCCCCTAAAGCTTATCCATTTACGAGCTAGTAGGGGGACCTACAGAGCATGGGCTCCAACGATTCGAGGTTAATCGGTTAAACTCATTAGTCCGATTTAACCTCCATTCGTTAACTAATGGGACACTCCACTATAGCCCATAGTTGAACTCCCCTCACTGTAGATATATTATGTCCATCTAATAATCATAATCAGTAAGTCGATCCTTCACAAGTTGTTCGTAATCACAGCTAAGTCAAAAATACCGTTTTACCCTTGTGACTACATCTTGTTCCTTAAGTTCCTACTGATCCTCTAATGAACAGTTCTGATTTATAATCTCTATGAAACAAATCCTTTCTCTATCATGAGAAGGTGGGCCCCGATTGTTCAAGACCTGGAGTCAGTACTTGAGAACAACCTATCTGCTAACCCTAAATAGGGTAGGAGTAAATTCCATCTTGCAAGGCTATATCCCCAGCTATTCATTCAGTCTTATCCCCAAAATGGTAAGCTTATTGAGCAGTGTTGTTGGACTACTCTCACCATTTGCAAATCAAAGAATAATTCTGAACAAACAAGAGTTCATAGTTAGCTCAAGATTAAGATCGAGTTAACTTAGGTTATATAATAAATGAAATAGTCAGTTTTAACAGTAAACGGACGTTATAAAAAAAAGTGACTATTTTCGTGGTCTAGTCTATATGCAAACTCATTGCATAGGATGCCCATATTCTCATGTCTCAACATGAACGATTTGTAGATCACATCGTTTGTAGCACCTTACAAATTCTTGTAACAATTATAGAGTGGGCCACATCCAATAGTGTTACCAGGATGAGATACTCAAATTCATCCATATACTTATTAGACCATTTAGGCTATATACTGTCAACTTGATCCTGTTTATGTCACTACATAAAGTTACAACATTCAAACTATAGCCAAGGATACGTTTATTGGATTTTCATAATAAGATGCAAAATCAACATGTCATTATTATTGATAAGATAGAATGTTTAACACAAACTGTGAGTTCTAAGACATTCCCAACAGAGTAGAGACTGGAAAGAGGACTTGTTTCCTCCATTCGCATTTGTTTTTCCTCTGGTGTTTGTTAAGATGGGAGGGGGGCGATTGGTCTCGAGTGTAATCATTTTATCAAATAGTCTACTAAATATCTATAGGTTTTATAAATCTTTCAAACTTAATTCGAGCTCGTTATTGGATTTTACGTGTTTATTTTTCTATTTTGTTGGTATCGAGCAACCAAAAGGTAGAATTGGGGATTTAAAGCTAATCAGAGTTAATTTGGAGTTAATTCGAGCATCCGGGATTCAAAGGAGTTGAAAAAACCAAAATGGCCTTGACCAGCGTCGCAACGCTCAAATCATAAGAAGCCCCAACACTCGTCCGCCGCTATAAGACAATAGCCTTGTTGCAACGGGCAGCGTTGTGATGCTCCAGGTTTGGCACAACGCCAGCATTGCAACATTTTCCTGACGCTGATGGCTTTGAGTCGAGCATTGCAACGTTGTTTCTAGCGTTGCAATGCTGCGATGATTTCTATAAATACTCCTCCTCAGCCCTAGGTCAAAGTATGCTGGACTCAGAATGCCAATTTGATGGAGACCGAAGTTAGATTTCATCTTTCTTCCTTTTCCTTCAATTTTTAGTATTTTTAGTTTAGTTTATTTATTTTTGGATTATGGATGTGTTTTGGTTTGTATCCCATTAGTTTGTCTATGAATCGATGAGGTAATCTTTTGTTTAGTTCTTAGATAAAGCGTTCTTTTATTTTGATGAGTTTTCTCTTAAATTTTGTGCTTTAAATTAGAATTATGTTAATCTTGTTTAATTTAGACTTACTTTTATGTGTTGGATTGATGCCTCTATCATGATCGCATGTCTTAGCTAGTTAAATTCAAGCTCGCATGCATATTTGTAATTGTCCATGCTTTGAATTTACCCTTGTAGCACAGATTATATGAGTATACTTAGGTTTATAGGCCGACCTTGAATCTTTGCATCACACGTTTAATCTAGATTTAAAGAATAAATTGATTATTTGAACATGG
Organism: Benincasa hispida; assembly: GCF_009727055.1. Classification (NCBI taxonomy): domain Eukaryota; kingdom Viridiplantae; phylum Streptophyta; class Magnoliopsida; order Cucurbitales; family Cucurbitaceae; genus Benincasa; species Benincasa hispida. The sequence goes on from NC_052356.1 coordinate 23,616,483, forward strand.
CTTTCCTGACACTTAATTAACATAGTTGAATCATTGTCCTTAATGCATATATTTCTAGTTCTTTATGGCCGTCGAGGACCCAATTGCATCTAGAAGCATGTAAGTTAGTTAGAACACGATCTTTCCAACCTTAATTACGAATTAGGATGCTCGATTGGTTTAGATTAATTGATTTCGGCCTTTGTAGAGATTAATTAATTCGCATCTATTGGGTACCTATGCATACATAGTTCGAATACATGATATTTTGGCTGAAAACAATTATTTGATTTACATTGAATGACTACTTGATCCGAGAACTAGATGAATCCATTATCGTTCCGTATATCCCTTGCATTTTCCTTTTCGTGCATGTTTTCAATTTTAAAACAAAAAACCAAACCCCCGTTTTTACTGTTTTTCTACGGTCAAATCTAACTAAAAAAGAAATTAATTCTTCGTTTCTCTGTGGTTCGACCCTGCACTTACCACTGTCACTACGTTTTAGTAGTAATAGGAGTAATTCGGTGATTTCACAAATTTTCTTGTGATTAGACTCGAAGCTTATTAACGACGTAAGTTTCGGGCCTATTGGGGGGGTTACCATTGAGGAAGATGTGGGTCTTAGTAATGCTTCGGTGTTGAGAGAGGTCCAACTAGAAACCATGTCCCTCTCAAGCTAGTGAGAGGGTAGGGCCCCATTGTTCAAGTCCCAGAGTCAGCACGAGAACCTTTTATAAATGAAAATACATAAATTAAATAGATACATAGGACATTAATAATATAAATGAATCTGAATTTTCAAATTCATTATGACTTTTGTTAGGTTTTATGTCCTAAAACTCGTGGTTTGTAAACAATGGAACTTATTCTGAAAATTCAATAAAGGTGTTATTGAATAGATTTATTGCTTGATAATCCAATAAACCTGAAAGTCCCTTGACTATTGGATAAGTACTTGAACTTTATGTGGGGACATAAAGGTGGATCAGGTTCGAGTAAATAGTCAAAATGATCTATAGTTTATGAATACAGTTGGGTACCTTATTCTGGTAACATTATTGGATGTGGTCCGCTCTGTAGTTATAGAAGTTGTAAAGTGCTACAAACGAAGTGATACTAATTCATTCATGTTGGGACATGAGAAGTGAGGGTGTCTTTGTGCAGAAGGGTTTGTACAAGATCAGACCACGAAATTAGTCACTTTTACTTTATAACGTTGTTTACTGTTTAAGACTCACTATTTCAAAGTGATGACCTAGGTAACTTGACCTTAATCCTGAGCTAACTATGAACTCCTATTTATTTGGAATTATCCTTAGATTTGCATAGGTGAGGGTTGGCTCAACAGCGCCAGCTCAATAAACCTCCCATTTCCTGGGTAAGACTAGATAGATAGTTGGGAATATAGGGTACAAGACATAATTCACTCCTACCCACTTTAGGGACAATAGAGAGGTTGTTTCCTTAAATGCTGATTCTGGGTCTTGAACAAGGGGCCTCGCCCTCTCATTGGCCCGAGAAGGACTCGGTTTTGTTGATCAGATCACAAAACAATTGTTCATTAGGAGATTACTGGGACTTAAGGAATAAGAGGTAATTTTGGGGGTAAAATAAAGATTGACCCAACCATTATTACGAACAACATGTGAAAGGTTGACTTACTAATCATGGTTATACGAATGAATATAACATATTTACAGTGAGGGGAGTTAAACTATGGGCTTCAGTGGAGTGACCCATTAGTTAATGAATGGGGGTTATATCGGTCTAATGAGTTTAACCGATTAATCTCGGATCGTTGGAGTCCATGATCTGTAGGTCCAAAAGGTCCCCCCCTACTAGCTCGAAAATGGATTAGATATAGAGTAGCGTGATAAGTTAATTTGAAACGTTCAAATTAGAATCAAACGGAATTGGAGAATATATATTTAAATATGATTTAAATATATGAATATGAATTTGTGTAAAAATTAATTTAATATTAGATATTAAATTAATTAGAATTATTTAAATTGTTTAAATAATTGTTTATTAATTTTATTAGAAAATTAATTTATGAAATTAATTTGTAAAATTAATAAATTTTGATTTTAGAAATAAAATATGATTTTAAAATCAATTTTGGATTTTGGAAATAGAAAAATACAAAATGAAAAATTAGATTTTTCATCTTCATCTTCAACTAGCTCACAAAGAACTCACTTCTTCAACCTTCATTTACTCCAAGCTTGAGCTGCATCCCATGCAGCAAATCTGTTTACATAATTGTCTTCAATATATTGAAGAGATTGGAGTGAAGTTGAAGGAAGGCAACTGAATGAATTTTTCTGAAAAATTCAGGTAGAAAAAGATGTTCTTCATTTTGGGTTGTTGCAGTGAGCTTTCTCCAAATTCCCTTTGATTCCAGCTTATTTTGAGTTCTACAACTCAATCTAGAGCACCAAGAGAATAGTAAGGAAGATCTTGTGGTGGTCTACACAAAGATTTGGAGGATTTAACAATTGAAAATCAAGATTTCAACGGTTCTTCAAAGGTATGTCTTGAAACCCATTAAACTCTGTTTGAGCATGTTTTCTTTTCTGCCAAATTAATGAATTAGAGTGCTTATCGATCCTCGTCGCTTTCGCTACGTGCTGCTACCAGTCCAACAACTTTTGAGTAACCAAATGACTCTTAAAGCTTCAATGATTGCCACTCTTCATCATTGGCTGGAAACTTATCTTCAAAGCAAGCATTTAATCCTTCTAGAAGTCTTTTAGCTCTAGCTCATCAGTGATACTTGTGACATAATGATTGCTTCATGATTGGGTTGACTTCGAGTGATCTTCCATTGAAATTTCAATATGAGTTTCATTTATGCTGGTTTGAACTTATTAAGCTTCATTTTCATCTCTAGAACCTCATCATCTCCTTCATTGGTCAGCTCTTTATGATTGCCATTTATTTTCTTATCCTTCTCTCATTCTTCGAGAAGATTCAACCTCGATCCTTAAGGATCTCTTTACGATGTAATGTTCTAGTCACTTTTTTTAAGCTCTCAGATTACACATTTTTCTCATGGTATGTGAAACTTGGATTTCAATTTCCTTAATTAAGCAGGTAATTGAGAGAATTAACTAAGTATAAGTTAAATCCTATGTTGAAGAGAAAGAAAATTTCTAAGTGTTGAAATTTGGCTAAGTATGAAGTAAAAAAGAAACCATGCGTGTGGTGTTAGGAAACATTAAACACATGAGATGAGGCTAAGTTTGTATAGGTTAAAAGGAGTTAAGCATTAAAACCAAGGACAACCATGCGTTGAGCTTGTGAGGTTTGGACGCATATTGGCCAAAGCGTTGGCAAGAGGCATTGCCCAAAGGTTGCTCATGTGTTGAGGCTACGTGAGCGAGAGCGAGAGAGCTAGACATTGAGCGTAAGGTGCTGGGCAGGCAATTGTGTAGCTACAAGCGACGCTAAACGATAGCACTACACGATAGGCAATGGCATTACACGATCAACATAAGAGCTAGACGATAGCACTGGATGATAGCGCTAAGCGATGAGCTTGGGCGCTAAACGATAAGCGTAGACGCTAGACGATGCGTTGGGCGCGAGTGCTGGGCGATAGACGTGAGCGCTACATGATAGGCGAAGCACTAGATGATGGGTGTTACGCGATAGACGCGGACGCAAGACGATGGCGTTACACGATAAGCGGACACGCTAGATGATGAGCGACAGCAAGATCGTTAACAGTGAGAGATCACTAGACGATGGAGCTATATGATGGGCAAAGGCGCTAGACAATTGGCAACAGCGAGAGGGCTGGATGTTAAGCGACAACGAGAGATTAACTAAACGATGGAGTTGGGCGATGAAGTTGTAAGAGCTATACGATGGACTATACGATGGGCCAAGTGTTTATGCGGTGCTGAAGCTTGCGTTATGCAAGGCTGATGAATTCACCCGGATAAGTGGCTGAACCGAGAGGAGGTTGAGCTTGAGTAGTAGGAGGTGGACGAATAGAGTTTCATATAAAGAAGTTTTATTATGAGGAAGACAACTCAAACTTCATGCAAGCAGGTGAGGTGGACATGGAAGTAGGTGAATGGCAAGGAAGTAGGTGGTGGCAAATCTTGGTGCAAACACTCCAAAAGTTGTTAAAGTAGGAGGTGTCTTGCACTATAAGCCTTAAGAAATGAGAAGGATTAGTTCCTTTGGCCTATAAATACCACCACAAGGTGTCTCTTCAGTTCATAAACCGAAATCCTCTTGAAAAACATTAGAAAGAGTGTTTTAGAGCGATTCAGAGGTTGCGATCGCAAAACCATGCGATCGTATGTGCTCGCGAGAATTTGCCCAAGTAGGTGGTCGTAGAAAGACGACGCATCAAGGTGAAAGCATAATAAATCATGATGGACGAAAAGTTGATGATGGTCGAATCCAAATTTAGTTAACAAGCCGTTAACAACACACTGTAGTAAGTACATTCAACTTTTCGGTGACCATTAATCGGCGCATCAGATAGAAGATTTAATGACCTCCCATCATTGCAATCATTAGAAAGAAAAGCTTCTTCACCTTGAGCTCTATAAATACCGAAGGCCACCATCGTTAAAGGAGTTCGCCACACATAGAAGATAGATCATATACAAATAAATAGCCATGAGTTTGTAGTTATTCTTATACTTAGAAGGCGGAGGCGAGTGAAGAGAAGAAGACGTCGAAAGGACATTCCCGGACAGCTCGAAAGACTGTCGGAAAGCGCTATAAAAGAAGAGAGGACCGACACTTGCGAAAACAAGGATATTCTTCTAGACATAGTGGAGTAAAAAGTCAGTGTAAAAGCCACAAGAAGCAAGACATTGCTACCGGGCTTCTAATCCCTACTTTCTATTGTTGTTTTGTATTCTGACTTTATTTATAAAATGGAATTCTCATCTCAACATCATTCAATCTCTTCACATTTCGCATGAGTAGCTAAATTTTCGAATAGGTTGAGAAGTACTTAGCTAGCATGACCTAACATCTTCACTTTATGCGATCATCTTGTTTTATGTATGCGTCATTTACCCTTTAGAGATACTTGAGAGAGTAGTCTAAAGAAAGAACCTCGACTTGAGAGAGTCAGGTTAGAATCTAGGGTTGAGAGAGTCGAATTAGAACCGCATAAGCATGAGATAGAAACTTAGACATAAGTTCTGTTTGTTATTACACATCTCATGCACCCTAGAAATAGGATATGATAGTATGCGGTCACCTTGTGTATGTATGTATCATTCATCATCGCATAGACATAGAGGCTTAGACATAAGTCCTATCGACATTATCGTATACATCGCATGCATCCTAGAAATAGGAACTATGGCATTGGCATTGAGAGATAACATGTTGTTATATGTGTGTAGCATGATCGCATAACTTGAACGCAATCTTAGGAAGTGTTAGCTAAATCCCTTCTCAACCCGTTCATCGCATACTCAGTATAACTTTCGATTTCATCAACTCTTTGCTCAAATCCGTCACATAGATTTATACTAAACAAAACACCAATCAACTTTTTTTTTTTTTTTTTGCCAACGTAAAGGAATCAATTTTACTGACGCATAGTAACTCAGTAGTCCCTGTGTTCAACCCTAGACTTACCAGGAAACCTAGTGAGATTTATACTTGAGTTTCACTAGGAAAACTTGCATGTGCAACGTATAACTCATCACCACAATTTCATACCATTATTTCATCACATTTACAACACATCACCAGACGTGTCTACGATCCTTCAGAAAATTTTGTTTGAAAAGCAAAAGGATCCAAGTATGTTTTCTCTCCCTTGTGTTATTGGAAAAAAGAAAATTGATAAGGCATGCTAGATCTTGGTGCATCCATAAATGTTATGTCATTTTCAATATACCAGGAATTGAAATTAAAAAACCTGACTGAAACTGGAGTTATGACTCAATTAGCTGATAGCTCTTTTATTCACCCTTTAGGAGTCGTAGAGGATGTCCTAGTTCAGGTTAATGATTTGTTTTTCCCTGCTATTTTTATATTCTTAAGATGGAAGAGCCCACATCTATTTCATCTGCATCAATCTTGCTTGGTGATAAGCGTCTGCGAAGCTTGTTGGATGCAAAGCTAGAGGCCCTTCTAGGATCCTTGCAAACACTCACAAAGAAAGCTACTTAGATTGAACTGAGAATCTATGATGGTCACTCTTAGATCCTAAGACAATTCACTCCAGAATTAGCTTGATCAAAGCTAATCCAATTAATTGATTTAAATATCAAATCTAAAACAAGATTTGAAAGAAAAAGACAACACCAAAGGGTTGAATAAGCACAAGCTTTTTACTATCGATAATCTGCATTTTGAAGAACATTACAAACCATTTTATAGGCCAAATGGTCGTGGATAGACTAAGAAACTCAAAAGTCATTCAAATATAATTAATTGCAAATTGTAGAAAATAACACCTAGAAACTTGAAACTTAATTGTATACTAAATTAAAAGTCAAAATGCAAAACTAGGAATGTAGAAAGTCTTCAAATTGTCTTAAATATCTCCTTTAGAAGGCAGCAAAGTAGATATACACGTTTGACAAGGTTTGACATCACATTTTCCCATGTCGTGCACACTTGACCACCGTGTCATCTTCATGTCATTCTCTTCTTGACTCATTGGGCTAACATTATATTAAACTTTGGGCTCAAAATTATTTGTCGGTTCTTGTGAATTTGCTAGTTTTTGAAGATGTAGTGTGAATGCCTCTTGAATCTTCTTTGCCTTGCTTCTTGTAGGTCCTTTAAGTACATGCAATGGTTCAATGGTTGAATTCACATCATCCCCCCTTTCTTTCAAAGGATTTGTCCTCAAATCAAGGTCTTCATTCTCTACATCAAAATGAGTCAAATCAACCACATTGAAAGTAGAACTTACGTTGTGCTCACCACGGAGATCCAATTTGTAGGCATTATCATTGATCCGCTCTATCACTTGAAATAGACCATCTCCTCTTGGTTGAAGTTTAGACATCCTTTGATCTGGAAACCTTTCCTTTCATAGATGAACTCAAACCCAATCACTGGGTTTAAAAATCATTTTTTTTTCTCCCTTGGTTCTTGCTATTGACAAGCTGTTGATTCTTCTTTTCAATCCTTTCTTTGACTTCTTTGTGCAAATTTTTTATGTATTCTGCTCTTGAAATAGATGCATCACTAATAAACATATTAGGTGGCAAGGGTGATAAATCTAATGGAGTTAATGGATTAAAGCCATACACAACCTCAAAAGGTGAATAATGAGTGGTGCTATGTATTGCTCTATTGTAAGCAAACTCTACAAAAGGTAGAGTATCCTCCCAAGACTTGAGATTTTTAGACATTAATGACCTAAGCAAAGTTCCCAATGTTCTATTAATCATCTTAGTTTACTCATTGGTTTGTGGGTGACAAGTTGTTGAAAACAAAAGCTTAGTTCCCAATTTACCCCACAAAACTTTCCAAAAATGACTTAAAAATTTTGCATCTCTATCACTAACAATGGTCTTAGGAATTCCATGTAATCTAACCACTTCCCTAAAGAATAGATTAGCTATGTTAGTAGCATCATATGTTTTATTATATGGTATGAAATGTGCCATTTTACTAAATCTATCAACTACTATAAAAATGCTATCATGATGTCTCCTAGTCTTTGGTGGTCCTAAAACAAAATCCATGCTAATGTCAACCCAAGGTTCACTAGAAACATCTAAAGGTGTGTAAAGACCATGTGGTTGTATCTTAGACTTAGCCTCCTTACATTTGAAACATTGTTTGCATACTTTATTCACATCCTTTCTCATTTTCAACCAATAAAAATGTTCAGTCAACATGTTATATGTTTTAAATTCCCAAAATGCCCCATTAATCCTCCCCCATGAGCTTCCTTCACAAGCAACTCTCGAATGGAACACTTAGGAATACAAAGTTTTCCTTTCCTAAAAAGCGTTTCATCAAACACGCACGTTTTTCCCATCTAAACATTGAATATACACATCATGAAATTCAGATGTCTCTACTTTGTACAAATCAATCATGTGTTTAAAACCAAGAATTTTTGTACTAAGGAAAGAAAACAATGCATACCTTTTTGATAATGCATCAACCACCACATTATCCTTACCTTTCTTATAATGAATGACATATGGAAATGTCTCAATAAACTCTACTCATTTAGCATGCCTCTTGTTCAACTTCGTTTGACTTTTGAAGTGCTTCAAGCTTTCATGATCCGTGTGGATGACAAACTCTTTTGGCCACAAGTAATGTTGTCAAACTTGCAAAGCCCTTATAAGTGCATGTAATTCCTTATCATATGTGGGGTAGCTAAGTTATGCTCCATTTAGCTTCTTACTAAAGAACATGATTGACCTCTTTTCTTGCATCAAAACAACTCCAATCCCTATCCCACTTGCATCACATTCAATTTCAAAAGATTAGTCAAAGTTAGGTAAAGAAAGACAAGGTGCATTAGACAATTTATCTTTCAGTTCATTGAATGCATTTTCTTGCTTTTCTTTCCATTCAAATTTCACATTCTTTTTAATAAGTTCATTCAATGGTGAGGCTATGCTACTGAAATCCTTAATAAACCTCCTATAAAAACTAGCCAAACCATGAAAAGATCTCACCTCGGTTGCATTGGTGGGTGTTGGCCACTCTCGAATAGCCTTGACCTTTTCTTCATCAACTTTCACCCCATCCTTTCCAACAATGAATTCTAAAAAATTGACTTGGTCTAGACAAAAACTACACTTTTTGAAATTGGCATAAAGCTTTTCTTCTCTAAATTTAAGCATAATTGTCTTGACATACAAAATATGTTCATTCAAATTTTTAGAGTAAACAATTTATAAGATATCTCTACTTTGTTTTTTATTGATATTATTATTAAGAAACGCAAGTCTCCACATCTACAATTAGTTGAAATGTTCTCTCTTTTCGAATATTAGAAGAAACCCACATCTCGTGTTCTTTTCTTTTAAGATTTGTAACCATTAATCAATTAAGAAAGTAAAGAAAATACAATGACATAATCATACAAATAACCAAAAATATTTGCTAGAAAATGAAAGTTTACTTACCTTATAAATCTATTCAGTGGAAAATGAGGTCTGACTTACTTTCTAAACTTTAAGACTTTTACTCTTTTACTCAAGTCATATCTATATGAATATTCCAAAATGGACAACGTGCATAGAGATTTGGCCTCTAAATGTCTTGCTTTCACACCCCTTTTGGTGAAAACTCATATATCTGTCTTTGACACCTTCAAACTCTCGTTCATCGCTCTCATTCCAACACCACTTATCGATAAAAAATCACAGATTCAATTTGTGAAAAAATCAAGCAACTTCTCTCTGCCAACAAACACACGTGTTCCGACAAAAAACCCACACTCTAACGACCTCTCTAATCCCTTTCGGATGAAAGTATGGCCGACCAACTCTCATTGCAATAGCAACTGGCAAAAAGAAAAAAGAAAGGTATTTTGATAATCTTGACCGATGATGATGGAAGAAAAAGGCCAAAATTAAGTTTAAAAAAGTGGGACAAATTTTATTTTGGATTTTTTTTTTTTTTTGGCTTCTATAATTCTTTTATGGATATTTTGCCCAAATGAAAATATAGTATATGGTTTAAATCTTCATGCTCCAATTATACCAAAAAAATAAAAAATAAAAAAAGATACACGTGGTATCTACAACTTTCTAAAATTAATTGATGATTTGTAAGATAAACAATCAATAACTAATGCACCAATTTATGATCAATAACCTAAAATAAAATATCATCTCATACCTTTGATGATCAATTGCATCCCTTAACCAATAATTGCATCAATTTAAATATTTAATTTTTATAAGTTTACTAATTTATACTCTCCATCACATTTGATTTAGATAAATATCGTATAATAAGACTTTTAGTTTTATCAATTAAATCCCTTAACCTTCACAAGTAAATTGATTTTAGACTCTCGATCAATTAAGATTTCATTTGAAAATCATCCGTGCATAAATTTTGATCATCTATTTTGTTAATATGACATTTGAAGAAGTCTACACCCATGTAAGAATTGATGCATAGACGATTTTTAAAGATAATCTTAAATAATGGGTCTATATTGATTTATTTATGAAAATTTTGGAGTTTAATTGATTCAATAAGTTTTACACGATATTAGTCAATTGAAATCTAAGGAGAATGTAAATTGATACATTACAAAAGTTTAAAGTTTAAATTGATACATTTATTAATTTATGATTTAAATTGATATAATAAAAAAAATATGGATATAAATGGATATTGTTCCTTATTATTATTAAATTACTTTAATTTAGGGCACTCCATGGATACTACCCCTTTATAATTTTACCAAAAAAAATAATGAAATTAAAAAAAAATAAAAAAATAAAAAACAAAGAGAGAGATCCTAATCTAGCCTTAAAAAACCAACATGTTAGGGAAAAAAGTTGAAAAATTGTATTGGGTAGCAAAATGTATTTGTGTATTTATAACCATTATCCCAGATTCTCATTGCTTTTCTAAATTGCGGCTCTAGCGTGGCAAGCGGCGGGAAGACGATCGACGGCTGAGATTGAATCTACATCATCAATTATGCGCCGACGCTCCACTTAAGTTTTAGTTTCAATTTTGAAACTATAGTTTTTAGTCTTGGGTCTATTCAAATCTCCTAATTATTGATGTTATTATTGGTGCTTATGATATTAAATATGTGACAATTTAATGTTTCAATGAATTATATGTATTAAGGCTTAAATAAGAAAAATGTTTATATAGTTGAGAATAAAAATTGAAGAAATGATTAAGAATTTTATTCCATTGGTGGTTGATTTGTGAAATTAAAAAAAAAAACAAAAAAAAAACTAAAGATTCACTTGAAACTAATTATGAATTATGAGGAGAGGAATGAGGAACAGTTTTAAGTTATTGGTACTAAATTCAAAACCTAAAGATTCATTTATATAATCGTTTTAACCTAAAATAAACTATTACTTTATTTATTTATTAGTAAATTGATGCATCAATTTGTAATATATATCCTTGGCAGCTCTGTGATAATCCTAAGAATATAGATTTTTGGAACCTCGTCATTGAGAGAATTGAAAACAAATTTGCATCATGGAAATATAAATATAGATCAAAGGTTGGTCTAAACAATAAATATCCTCGTTATTCTTTGACTAGCCAAAAATTGTTTATGGTCAAAGAAGCTCATTCTCTAAGCAATGACTACTACAATAAATTTGGTCTTTAATGCTAGTTGGAAAAAACTAAAAACGGATATACCATATTAGTTAAAAAGAAGAAGAAGAAGAAAAAAGTGGATCTTTAATATCGGTTTAAAACCCACATTATAGGTAAACCCTGTTTTAGGTTAAGGTGTATATATATGTAAAAGTTTGTGTGGGTTAAAAAAAAATGGTTAAGCATACAGAACAAACCCCTTTAAGCCATTTTCTTCTTAGCGTGCAGGACGTGCCAACCTCCAGTCGCCGGCATGAAGAACTGTGAGGTTCGAAGTGAAAGCACGAACGTATCCCAAATTCAATTTTCACGGTGAATTAAAATTACAAAAGAGATAATTATGCATTCTAAGTCATACAACCCTTGAAGCCAAATAACTCTTCACAAAATCCTCTCGATCGGTCAGGAACCCTTCGATCTTCTTGGAGTATGGTCGCCAATAAGGAAATCCAATTCAATCTTGAACTAACCAATAGAGAAAACCTCCATATTCTTCTTAGGGTGAGAAATCGAGCAAGAATGGTGGGCTTTGCTCTTAAATTTGGCAGAGGGAAAGGAAACATGAGAGGAATTTTATTTTGTTCTCTAGAGAGAGTAACTGGGAGAGTAGTAGATCGATCGAAAGCACACACATACAGACCTTCTGTGTATTTTTTGGTAGGGTCAAGATGAAGATCCACACCAACCACACATAAATTAAGAGAGAAAATAGGGGAGGGACGTTATTTAATAACACCCTCCCTTTAATTTAAATTCAAATTAAAACTAAATTTTAATTTAGATAATAATATAATAACTAATTTATTATATAACATATAAGTTACATCAAATATAACACATAACCTATAGTTTATATTTCTCTCAATAATTTATGGTATTTAATATAGATCAAATTTATATTAAATTTAATTATATGAATGTAATAAATATAATTAATTATTGAATCATAATATTTATTTCCTCTCAAATAAACTTTATATTATAATGTATTAAATACATTATATTAATTATATCATATAATTAATTTATAATAATTATATCATATATAATTAATTCACTCAAGTAATTTGAACAATTCAAATTAATCCAAAATTAATTGAATTCTCAATTATCCCAATTAAGCTACAGAGGGGACCTAATGGACTTATAGTTTAAAGCTCCAATGATACTCGATTATTTAATTAAACTCTTTTAATTAAATTAATCAACTTCCATTAACTGCTAGTCACTTCACTAAAGACCTACAGCTACACTCGTTGCACTACAAATATATTTTTGTGTCCATTTGATATGACCAATCAACAGTGCAATGACCCTCCACAAATTGCTCGTAAGTACAACTAGGCAAAAATTATCGCTTTGCCCATGTTGTTACATCTAACTCTTTAAGTACCATTGATTCCTCTAATGAACAATAAGTCATAATCCACCTATCACAAAAGCCCATCTCGGGCCAAGAGAGTGTGTGATGTCACATTGTCCCAGAATCAGCCCTTAAGAGAGCAATTTATCTACTTACGTTAACGGTAGGGAAAAGTGATTTCCTCCTTGTGTCACTGTGTTCCTAGTTCTCCAATTAGACGAATCCCAAAATTGTAGGCTTATTGAGTCGCTAAACTGGCCACTCTCACCCATGTAAATCAATGGATCGCCTTCATAGGCTCATTCACAACTCACTAAAGATTCAAGTCATGTCACCTATGGTCATATTGATGAAATGTAAGTCTCTTCTATCAATAGTGTTATGTAGTAAGACTATTCATTTCGTGATTCTGTCTTATACAAACTTTTTTGTATAGAACATCCCCACTCACATGTCTCCACAAGAATAATTAGGATCAGATCATTTTGTAAAACTTTACAACAATTGTAACTTCTGCAATGCGGGTCGTATTCGTAGTGTCACCAAGATAAGGTACTCAGCTTATCTATCTACTACAGATCGTTCAAGTTATCACTTAAATACGATCCACTTGTGTGTCTCCATATACACTTTTAAGTTATACAAGATAACCTTGGATATTTGTTTATTAGTTTTTTGGGTTAATGCTACTAAATATCTAATAAAATGTCTTAGATTTTATTAAATAAATAAATTGTTTATACAATACAATTACAAACTATATGACCCATGAGATTTAGGGCATCAACCCCAACATGGTATTCATCACTTATCGTTCGTCGTTTGCCTGTCGCAGCCAGTCATCGTTAGTCGTCAAGGTTTGCCACACTGTCGTTCATCGAACCATCCCTCCTCCCCTTCTCATTGTCCTTCTCCACTGTGGCTATCATTCCCCTTCACAATTGTGGCTCAACAATAGATTTGGATGAAAGTCGACTATGGTTGCGTTGGACGAATGACGATGATGGATTGAGTACCAGTGGGGAGCACGAGGCAGAGGAATGGATCTATAATCGAGGCGGAGCGGGAAAGTGGGATGGGGCAGGAAATATAATCATCTTCCTCGTTTAGCCAACAGGAAAAAATATTTTCCTGTTCCCTCCCTCCTCCATTTCCTGTCTAATCGAAGATTCCCCACCTCATTTGGGGTGAGGTCTCAGTCCTACGGGTTAAATGGATATTTCTACTTGTAGCGTTCATTATCACCATTTGGTTTTCTTTTCTCAATTTCTTACTCTTAAGTCTGTTCTTTCATACTTCTGCTATATCTACAAAATTAATTAGTATGGCTTGTTTTTGTGTAAAGATAATAAGGCTTTAATTGAGTTTTATTTTTCGTGTTTTCTTATCTTTAAAACTACTTATGAGAGGATTGAACTCTCACATTTCGCTTACGGAGTAAATGTACTCTACCACTATATTTTGTGAAAGTCATTGTTGATAACTTAAAAAATAAATAATAATAGTAAAAAATAAAATAAATAAAATAAAATCCTTTTTAATGGGTAGCATAGTTTTTCATAGAATGAGTAGTTTTCTATCTTCTTTCATAAAGTATGTAATTTTGCTGATGTGCATTGGAGCCTTTGTTGGTAAGAACTTAAGAAAGAATTTATTTATATTTAAGTAGTAATACAAAAATAAAAGCTCCCAGCGAGGATCGAACTCGCGACCTTTCGCTTACGAAGCGAACGCACTACCACTATGCTATGGAAGCAACTGTTGGTAAGTAACGAATCAAATTATTAAAAAAATTTAACACAAATAAACAAATAACTAATAAGTCAATCAATGTAGAGACATTAGATTTTCATTCTAAAACTATGAATTCATCGCTTTCACATGTACATAAATTTTCTTTAAATATATGCATTAACATAGTATTAGAGATAAATACTGAAATCAAATTGATAGCATAACTTTTTCATTAAAGTGGGCAGTTTTCTATCTTCTCTTAGTCTTTTATTTTTGTAATTTATTTAAAAGAGTTATGTCATAAATCTTTTATTTAAATATTATTTTAGTCCATATACTTTCGACTTTAGTTCATTTTGATATATATAATTTTAAAATATTCAATTTAGTCTATATACTTTGAATTTTGATTCAATTTCGTCTATGTATTTTCAAAACATTTTGTTTTATGCTTCTACTTTTGAAAAGAGATTATCATGGTCCCTATTTGCAAAATATTAACATATAATATAGGGAAAATCAGATAAAAATGAAAAAAAACCCCGAAATAGTTACTTTTAAAGGTAAATGGACCAAATTAGTATTTAAACTTTTTATCAAAAGAATGAATATGAGAGATGATAAGGAAATAAATGCCGATAATAGGAATTGGAGCATTTAATGCTTACTTCCAAGCTAAGGTTCCTATTCATGGTGAAGAATTGCAACTATTCATGCATTAAAAGGCGCCTTTTCATCCAGAGTCATTATGAATCTTAAAATTCAGATTTCATCCACATGTTTAATGAATTATGTACCAATGCAATTTCATATATTTATATTTATGAGGTAGTTGAAAGGGTATCAAATGAATTTAGTCAATTAGATGAAAGGATGTGATCTTTCATACTGTTATTTTTATTAATTTAAATATTGTTGTAATCTCCACATTTTGTAACAGGACTTTAATTTTGAATAAAATTTTCTTAGAGTTTGATCTCTCACTTTATGCTTTCTTTATATTCTAGTGTTTAGAATGCACGTTTTAGGACTTTTAATTTATTTTGATCAATTAGATTGTGGAGAGTTCAAAATCTTGAAGTGAGGAACAAGTTCTTCTTTCTTCTTGATCTTTGATCAATCTTCCAAGCCAAATTTGTTTTAACTTTTTTGGAATTGTTATCATTTTGTTAATTGGGGTTATTTTTATTACAGCTGTGAGGGTTGAGTTCTCATATGTGATTGAGGTAGTTCCCTTCACCAAGAGATGAGAGAGAACAATACCCATTCAACATTACATATATTGTATTTTATTGCATAAAAATTATTGTTGTTATTTAACCAATTTTGGTAAAAATTTAACTTCAAGAGACTAAATTTAAGATTTTTTGCAAGTATAGGGACTAAAATTAGACAATTATAAGTATGTGAACGAGAAAAAAAAAACTTGAAAGTATAAGGACTAAAATTAAAAATTGAAAGTATATGAACAAAAATTGAAGAAAAAAACTTCAAAGTATAGGGACCAAAATAGTATTTTAACTTCTTTTTTTTTTTAAGTTCTAAAGTTGAAGTAAGAAGATTCGAACATTTAACCTCCTACTCAAAAATATATTTCCTAGTTCGTCAAGCTATCCTCAGATAGATCGAAGTTCATATCTAAATTAATTTCAATTGTTTTAATCTATTTATTTATTATTGATAGTTACATTAATATAAATACTAAAATTAATTAGAATATTTTTCAATTAAATCTTACTTTTTCTTGAGCAAAAGAAAAACCTATAAAACAAACCAATATTCAACTCCTAAATATTATTCATTCAAACACAAACATTTATTATCTAAATCCCATATATTTAAATTCTAAGTATTTAACTTTCAAGTGTTATCCATATTCGTATCTGCCACCCAAGCAGGCATAAAACATTTTGAAAAAATGTGGCCCTTGTTTTTTGTTTTTTTTTTTTTTTTCTCGATAATATGTGAGTAGATCAAACTTCAAATTTCAAAGTTACAATACAAATTCATGTCAGTTAAGTTATATTAACGTTGGTTCTTACCAATTATAATCCATTTGTTAGAGTGATCACAAAGACCAAAACAGCTCGAGCAGAAATACCGCCAAGAAAAACGTGTATAGTTAGGATTTATTTGTTTGTTTGTTTTCATCAGTAAAGAAGTAGTCTCTTCAACTAAATTTTTACAAAATTTATCTTCCCTTTCAATCTATGTTGTATGTATTATAAACTAGTCGACAATGAAAAAATCAGAATCCTTTAACTCAGAAAGAAGCCTACCAAAAAATATAAGATACTTAGAATAGAATCTCTGACTTGATTCACAATTGGTCAAAGCCATTACAAAGTATCGTCACTGGAAGATACTTCATCACACTTGGTCTTCTTCATCTCGTGTTCGTCATCTCCGTCTCCATCTCCATCTCCATTTTCTTCCTCATCTACTGGATGGTCACTGTTAGAATCAGCTCCACATCTTTTTCTTTGAGGAACAACCTGAAAGAAAGAAGCCTTCCAGTCTCTTGTTTCCAAATACTTGAGTAGAATCTCTATGACTTGATTCACAGTAAGGACCTGGAAATGACATGGAAAAAGTCCAAAATATTGTAAGAGAACAATTACTAAATTATAAGAAGTCAATTTGTAATCTAGTAGGTAGGTAATCTCAAAGGCCTAAGCTCATTTGGTTTTTGCCAAAAATAAAGCCTAATTGATCCACTTACCCCTACAAAATTTGGTTAGGAAGATTTTTTTTGTAATCGCTGTTGCAGGTTGATGCCTCATCTCCTATTTGTTATTCATCACATTATTCTATATCACAATATTGTCTCAGTTTCTATCCAGAAAAATAAGTTGGATCGTGGCGCTTTACCAAGGTAACTTGAAGATAGTAAAATGAGGCTTAAGTGGGTATGGCGCTCTTTTATAGAGCCTAATGCTTTGTCGCACATGGTAATCACCAAATGACCTAAAAATTTAAGCTAATGAGTGAGGTAAATTTAATTTCATATCATCTAACACTTCCCTCACTTACGGTCTTGAAATATGAAGAAGGTCCCACAAGTGGAAATCAATATTAATTGAAGAGGAAACAGCATTGCAAGGGCTTAAACACAAGAACTCCCTAGACCACCTGCTCTGATACCATCTTAATTCACTAATTGACCTAGAAGCGTAAGTTGATGGGTGAAATAAATTTAATTTTAAATCATCTAGCACTTATTATGAGCAAATATGCTCTATACCTGTTTGAGTGCGTCTCAAATTGTAGGGTTTAAGTCTCTAATTTTCTTTTTCTTTTTAATTATTATAAATAAATATTTTTTTAAAAAAAAACTTGTTAGAAACCAAAGTAGTATAAGATGTCTTTGTCCCACATTGATTAGAATGGGATGACCAATGTGGTACTTAAGTGGTTTGGCTCTACCTCCTCAATAGCTAGCAGGGGGTGTGGTTCTCCAAGGTGCTTAAGTAACAATGGTATTAGAGCCGGTTGTTGACATTCTGAAGTGGAATCGGTGGAGAGTTCTAACCAGGTGTGGGCGAGTGAGGTACCATCGGAGTAGCCATCGAGACGTCGACTTTCCGAAAATGGGTATTGTTAGGAACCAAAGTAGTATGGGATGACTCAAATACTTGTCTTTGAGAGGATTGTGTTGGGTGGGATCATCGGAGATGAGCATCTTTGCATCATGACTCAGTTTTGCCTTTCTTTGAGAAATTTCAATTCCATTTGGGTTTTCATCGTCCTTCAAATAAGGAGACAACAGAGGTGTCAGCCCGCTTCAGGAGCTTTCCATATCCCCCTTTTCCATTCTTCTGTCTTTGGAAGGCTGAGATCTCAAAGAAGGTCAAATTCATTGCTCAGCCAGTCGCACATGGATAAGTTGATACTTAGGATAGCATCCAAAGATATTCTTTCCTTTTGTTAGTACTGGATTGGTGCATTTGTGTAAAGCATCTTGAGGATCTCAACCATATTCTTTGGAGTAGTTGGTTCATGCAATCAATTTGGATTCGCTTTTTGGTGTCATTTGCTATCTATTTAGAACCGACCATGGATTTTGTTCTATGATGGAGAAGGTTCTTTTGCCCCCATGGGGTATTTGGTCAAAGAGGAATGGTAGAATTTTAAAAGGGGTTAAAAGATTTTGGAAAGAGATTTGGGAAGTTGCTAAATTCATCGTCTCTTTGCCATCACAAGGGTTCTTTTAATTGTCAGTTAGGTCTTATTCTATTTGATTTGAGTCCTATTTTGTAGCTTTATTAGGGCTCCCTTTTGAGGTGTTCTTTTCCTAATATGCCTTGTACGTTCTTTCATTTTTCTATAAAAATAAGAAGTTATAAGGATTGGAGCTCACTTGAATTCTTAATCTGCCATTTTTATAAGTTTAGGATGACAGGATTTAGAGCCCATGAATGCGCCTCCTGATCCTTAGGATGTTTGTCTCTTTATTGTATATCGTAGGTATTGTTTTGTTCTTTCATTATCTTAATTAAATTTTTAGTTTCCTTTTCACAAAAAAGTAGTAATAATAAAATAAAAATTTTAATTTAAATTCAAATTTAGGGTCCATGAAATGCGGATAAAAATGATTAGCATGTAAAGACCAAGGTATACCTGAGAGCTAGACATCTTCAAGTAACTTCCTATTGGAAGTTTTGCGGTTTGAATTCCCTGTTCATGTGCTTTCTTCATGGTAATCCCTTTCCATCTGTTACGATCGACTAACCCACCAATGATATAAATTTTCTTTGGATCAAGGTCATCGAGCACAGTTTCGGCATCTGCTGTGAGATATACCAAATTTTCCTTCTGGTCTTGCAAAGCATCTATATATGATCTATGTTCCTTCTCAATGATCCATTTATCAAATCCTGGAAGCCTTTGCAGTTGGGTCTCCATTTCTCCATTACACCCAGTCAACCAGAGATGACCAGGAGAAGGACATCTTCCATTCACCGCATAACAATACATTATCTGCAGGTTTTTACCCAATAAAGATACTCAGAAACTATGCTGTTTTCAGGAGATCATCAAATCATTTCTTGCTAAATTAATTGAGAATTAACAAACAAAATAAAGAACGCTGCATGAGGATAAAACGTTAAAGTTCTCAATACAGTAGTCAGAAGTGAATCGTTTGAATGTTGAAAAAGATCCTATTTGACATCACAAATAGAAAGCAGTGTCCTGACCATAACTAAATGTGAAGACAACAAAAAATCAGCTATAGAATGCTGTGGCATAGGGATAATGTAGTATTTCAAAAATGTCATGGCATGATAACTAACTAATGTAGAAAAAGTCTACTCAATAAAACATGTCATGCTTTGCAGTTGTTATCTCTCCCAAAAAAAAAAAAAAATATTGCATCTTAGTCTATTCTAATTAAATAGAGCTCATCCCAGACCTTAGTAGAAGTACCGAGTATTTAGGTGCGATATAAAGTCATCGTCTCCCATTAGTAAACTTGTACAATCGTATGATTCAGAGCTAAATTCAAACCTACAAATTTATGTTTTTATTAAACAAGTAGAAAGTTTAGATTTTGGAAAAAGAGTGATCCTATGATGCTAACTCTTATTCTTTATTCTCTCGTCTCCATCCTCCCATGGTTCTCCATGGTTTTGAGTTTTGAGTCTTTTGACAGGGTGAGATTAGTCAAGCATTTGATTGATTTAAGAGTGAGGCGGCTAGTAGGTGTGGGAAGGTATCCATTATCCAAGGCTGTCAGAATGAGGAAGCAATAGTTCCTTTCACTCTGTCAACCATGTGTATCCATATAATGGTTGAGTGATCGTTACAAGGCTACGGCTATAGGTTCAGTGCAATCTAATACCAAATTATTCTAAGAATATTGATCGATAACTATTTGGTTGAGTGGAGAATATCTCTGAAGGATGCTTTAGCTGAAAATTTCAAAAAATATATATATATATGGCAATAGAAAAATGCACCCATTATTCCTGCAGGAGGAGGGAAGGTTGGGAACCCTTCCACGATACCATAAAGGGTACCCAAGGACAATGGTGCAGACGGCAAGTCCCAAACCATTTGGTTCAGTTAGAGCACGTGAAGGAAGATCACAATATCAATAGGGATGGAGTACATATAAAAATCTCAGACATCAATCTTGGAAATATGTGACATTAATAGACCAGGGGATAAGTAATTCAACATCAAGGATTAACACTTCCCAAGAGGTCACATTTTCAAATCCACTGGTGAGCTTACTAAGGAAAATCATTTGTCTGCAAATTTTGGGTCTTGGTGAGTGGACTTTATTTTTTTTGAAAAAAAAAAAAGACATCAAGGATGAATACGAACAAATGCATTTACATTCACTCGCTCTCATTTAGTGTGAATTATACCCTCTCTTTAGCTCCTATAACCTTACTTCTTTTATTGCCCAATGGAAGTGTTTTCTGTAATTCCGTTGTTACATAATTTGCCTTCTTTTGTATAAGTACACACATAGACTTCTAATGTTGGAAATGAAGGATAAGGATCCCATGGTAGAAGCTCAGGCTACTCCTCCTTGTGGGAGATAGATCAAAAGAATAAAGCTTGGCTACAACATGGCCAGTGGGATATCCTACTAACCTTCTAATGTAGATCATTATTATTGGTCTCTTTCAATTCCATTTAATAGATAAGTGGACTCCACTAACATTTTTGAGCAAGCACCATGTTAGAAAGTCAGTAGAGTATCTTACCGACTACAACTGGTGTCTAGTGCCGTAGGCAAAGCAATTATTTTTAAGATCAAAATATACAATATCCCACTTAATATATGATCTATAGACACCTTTCATTCATCGTCAAAATATGTGGGGAATTTATCCAACACACTAAGGAAATTTTGAGGAAGCTTCACTTGGTTGAATGCATATCAAAGACAAAAAAATTTAACCAATTACCAACTAAAACCATTATGTACAAAACTGGAGATGAGCATAATACATATAACTTTCTGAAAACTATTTAACTAATATTTATCTTCCAAGAGCTTGTTATGGTATTTGGTTATACATAAAGGGCGGGGAAAAGGAGGGAAAGTTTCTTTAAAAGATTGTGCACAAGAGATTCTTTGAAGTTTCATAGGTTTGTAGCAAGAAATTTTGAATACTTTTCAAATGAAGGATTGCAATTCTATATGTACTCCAACTGAGTCTGGCTTGGAACTAAATAAAGACCGTGGAGGAAAGGAGAAAGAAGGTGAACAACATACTTTATAACCAAACTGTGGGTAGTTTGATGCATTTAATCTGCAACACACAAGATTTAGGGAGAATCTAACGTATCTGCATCTTTTTTGGATACTGAAAGGACCCTTTATTGCTTGCAAGAGACCAAAAATGATGGGTTGTTCTACAAAAGTGGGAAAGAAAAATAAAGAAAAATGAATTTCGGTAGTAATTATGTGGGAGATTGAAATGATAGGAGGAGCACTTCAAGTCATGAGTTTGTGTTGATCTCAGGCAGCATTTGATGGTCTTCCTAGAAACATCCAATTGTCACTTTATCAACTACTAAAGCAAGAGTCGAGTCTGCCAAGGCTAGCCTTTTCAAACTATTTGACTAAGAAACTACATTTCAATCACCTCCCAAGTCTATGGTCTTCCAAGAAAACAACCAGTTTTCCCTCTGATAGATTGGCCTAGTGTTATATAAAGGGCATGAGTATTGATAAGGGTTAAGAGGAATGAGTTTCCATGGTAGCTACCAACTTAAGATTTAATTAAGAGTTTCTTTGACACCTAAATGTAGATTGTCCCATGAGATTAGTCACATATATATATATATATATATATTTAAAAAAATGAAAACCCTTCTTAAGGAACATCATAGAAGAAGCCCTTCATTCCATTTCCATCTACTAGAAACATCTAACAAACCTCTTAAACAGACAGCATTTTAAAAGTCAATAAAACTACTCAGTACTCGCACCACAAACAATTAATCAACCAATTGAAATGAGTAACAAGAAAAAACCTGCTGAACAAGACTGTGAATCTCCGAAGGGGTCATGAGGTGAGAAAATTCAAGGTCGATGACAATATTTTGGCCACAATCTTTGGCTCTGTTAAGCCTCTCAATCTTCTTCTCCCTCTCCTCTGACCTCTTCCCCATCCTCTCCTTCCTCAGACTTCTCCGAGACTCGATCAGCTTGGATCTCTCCTCCTCCGTAACACTCGCCAGTGTGTCCTCCCATTCCTTCCGTTTGCGCTCAATATCTTTCTTCTTCTGCTCTTTAGCCTGAAGTTTCTTCTCCGCTTTCTTCGCTTCGTATCGTTGTTGCTTCAGTAGCTTCTTCTTCGCATTCTTGGAAAGGGGCGGTTCTGGAGGATTGAAGGCGAAAGGGGAAGGAGGAGGATCCATTTTAGCGCTCTGGTCCTCTTCTACGGCCTCCATTGTTGGCTTCGAGATATCAGTACACTAGGGTAAACTGCAATTGCCTCAACTGATGAACAAAAGATATTTGACAGTTTGGAACTTTGAAACTGAAACCATCCTTGTAAGGTTTTTTTTTAAAAAAAAAAAAAAATTCAAAATGAGGGTTTTTGAGAGAAAAAAAAAATTAGGAAGTCCGAAGTTAATATGTTGAGTTTGGAAGTTTCCTTTTCAAGTTCAAAGTTGTAATATTAAATTTTTCTATACATTTACAAAAATAGAAAAAGAGATAAATATGAAATTACTTATAAATGTACATATCTATTGAGGTTAAGTTATTTAACACTAATTTATAAAGTTGGTGATCTAAACATCTTATGCACGTTATATAATATGTATTTTTAAAAAATTGGTGTGTGTGGATAGATATGAAAAATCGGCATAATTGTTTTCTAACTCTTCAATATCACACATATTTTTTTAAAAAAAAGTATATTCAATTGGGATGTTAAGCTAAAACCTTTGCATAGATTTTATAATGGTACATATAGCCGTTGTAATTAAGGTAAATAATTTTTTTTGTTTTATACAGATAACAAAAGTACAATATACTTTCACATTAATGAAATGTATGAGTGTTGTAATATGTACCAAAAAAGGACATTAAGTGGTTCTTCGTTTTCCAAGCATTTTAGAATCCTATGGAGTGGGCATCTAGATTACCGTATTTGTTTTGCGATATTGTAAAATGTCTTGACATCTAGAGATTTTCAAACATTCTATGATGTCCTTACAAATAAAGCATCTCAAGAATTTTGGATGTCATAAATATGGATTTTTCAAATACACATATATCACTATTCATTGCATCACATAATTAAAATAAATAGTCATTTTTTTGTCATATAGTGGAATTTAAATTCAAATTAATATTTATTTTATAAAAGAGTATTAAATTCTGTTGTATTATCCTGTTGAGAAAAATAACGTATAAAATAACAATATAAATGGTATTAATTTAAAAATAAATTCAAATGGAAAAAAATTAATATGATATATAAGTTCAATTATATTTAAATTGTAAATTAATAAACAATCGTAGTGACATTCTTGAAAATATTTAAATTTAAAACTTTATCAAATATAATTCTTATAAAACAAATACAATTATCAAAATATTCTAGGATGTCTGCAGATTCCTACAAAACAAATACGGTTATCTAAAGATATTGGACATTTATAATTTTGTGTATCTATAACGGCAGGCATCTAGATATTCTGGTTATCTACGTTCCCAAAAAACAAACCGTCACTTAGGGGTTTAGGACTTTTATGACATCCTGTATCAAATGGTAGGTTATGGTTTATTATGCATGCATGTTAGTGTTGGGAATGCGATTAAAGTCTCACATTTACCAGATAAGAGGATGATAATGATATATGAAAAATGACAACTATCACCAATGATGCGAGGTCTTTTGAGTGAAACCAAAACTAAAATCATGATCTTTTTATATTGAAATGGATAATATCATACCATCATGAAGTATTTGAGGTTTTTTGTCCCTAACAAGTGATGGTAAAGTGGCGTCAGACCCCAACTCAACTATGTTTGCAAAATCCTCGGGTGCCGAACAAATAAGTGGAGAGCCTTATAAGATGCAATCATGCTGGTATCCACCCATGGTAAAATGATTTTCGCTAAATCATTTGTATTTAAACATTTTTTTATAAATTTATTTAAAATAAGAATATAAATGTGTCTGGTTAAAATTGTTTTTATACACGAGTTTGTTTGAGTAGACTATGTTTTGAGTATTTCTATTAATGTTAAATTAATATATGAGATGATTAATTTTGTATTTAAAAACATTTTCACTAGTAACTTTTTATATATATATATATATATGATCAACTAAGCTTGACAAGTTAGAGTTGGTTGTCTGAGACAATACGTGGAGTTGGTGGTCTGAATCGGTCATTGGAGGTGATCATCGAAGTTGGCCACCAAAGGTGGTAGTCTGTAGAGTTGGGCGTTTGGAGATGGTTGCTAGAGACAATTTGTTTGAAATAGGCTTCATACAGAGGTGGTCGTCGAAGTTTGGTCATCAAGGTGGTCGTCGAAACATGTATCTGAAGTGAATCGATAGTAGTCACCAATGATGGCTATTATCGGAGTTAGACGTCGGAGGCAGTCACTGGAATTGATCACACTAAGGTGGTCGTCAAAAATAACTAGTCATCAAATGTGGTCGTCGAAGCATGTTGTTGGCGTTGATTGACGCAGGAGTTGGTCGTTGGAGTGGCAACTGGGTGGAGTCATTGGGAACATTGGATATAGGAACAAGAAGTAGTGGAAGACGGAATTGGATGTTTCAGAGTGATTTTGTCATTTCCAATAAAAAATATATATATACTTAAGAAAAAGTTTTCCTCAATGTTTGCATAGACGTTTTATGGTGATTTGTCATTTTCAAAATTATTTTGAAACACGTTTTAATCATCTAGAATCAATTTTGATAATATGAAAATTACATCTAAAAATGTAAAATTAAAATTATATTAATTTTTAGTGATAGATGAGTATTTCATACCTATAAAAAAATGATAAAAATAATCTTGACCATTTTAAAATCACTCCCCAAGTGTCAAACATACACTAAACCTTACTTAAATTTTACCTTCACTCACACATACTCGAACTAACATATTGTTATGGTTAAAAATCAAGATTCTTAAACTCACGTATTCGACAACCATAGACTTCAATCAAATAATATTTTTTCCTCTGAAAAAATAACTTCAATAAAAGAAAATTATGCATAAGAAATAACTTTCAAATTCAAATTATTAGAGTTATAACTCTTTAGTTTAGCTTTTTCTCTAATAGATATAGAGTTTTTTTTTTCCTGACAATATATGAATGAAAAAATTGAACTTACTCGAAGTTGATAGTACATAATTCATGCTAGTTGAGTTATGCTAACGTTGATAATTCACAATATACGTAAAATTATAATTTTATTAATTAATCAACACAATTATATATCTAATAAATTCCCAAAAAGAAAAATCGAAGGTCTATTCTCTTCTTTATTAGTTTCAATGAGTTGAACTAACTACCGAAGAGGAGAGACTAATAATTTAATAAATAAATAAATAATAAAAAAAAAAAAACTGGGAAACAGAAATTACATAGACGGCCAAGTTATGTTCTAACTTTATTCCAATATCTAAGAATAAGACTAAAGTCCACAATTAAATTAGTATGCACTTTAATTTTATCTTAGTTTTTATATGATTAAATATATAATGATTGAATTCCTCCGGAGCTACATAAATGTTGAAGTGCATTGAAATTGACGTTGAATATATCAATCGAAATAATTAATACCATAAATTTCGTTTTTTTTTTTCTTATATCGAAGTTGGTTTGGGTTAGATTTATAGTTTGTTATCTAAGTTAAAAGATGGTGAATTTTAGAGTTATTTGGAAATCTTATAATAAAGTAGCCCATAACTTTAAAGTCCATGAAATTTTTGCTTTCTAAGTCAACTTTTTGGACAAAGAAACACTTTTTTTTTTTTTTTTTCGATTGAACTATATTTAAAGGTTACACGTATTTTTTAAAATAGAAAAATAAGAAAAATTATTTATACAAAATAATAAAATTTTAATATTCTTTTACAAAGATTAATAGAAGTTTAGTCGTATTTATTAATGATAAAAACTGATTGAATTATTGATAAATATTGATTTGTATCAGTGTTTTTTTTTTTTACTATTTCTGTAAATAGCTTGATATTTTTTATATATGTGGAATTTTTCTTGGATTATTTGGCTTTTGACATTTTTTGTTGAATTCTATTTGCCTTTTCCCTCAAAATATATTGAAAATATACTTTATAACTACACAATCTTAATTTTAGTCATTCAAAGTTAATTGTTAGATAATAATAATAATTGTCATGTAGGATAAAAAAAACAATATGTGAATATGTTTTCGAGTGTTACGATAAAATGTTAATCGATAGTAATTGTTTTTTTTTAAGTTCAACAATAAACTAATAATGAATACTAAATTTAAAGTTTTTTAAAAGTACCGTGACTGAAATCAAACAATGAAAATCACATAAATTAAAATTGAATAAAATTCAAAGTACAAGAACCAGCATGATGGCCAACATATTTTAAATATTGAAATTACATTTTAAATGGTAAAATGCACTTTTAATCATTAAGATTTAAAATTGACGTTTGTTTGGTCCCTTAAATTTCAAAATGAACACTTTAGTCCTAGAAATTTGAGAAATAGTTCTAAATGGTCATGGAGAGACCGTTAATTGATTAACGAAAAAATGGTGTGGCAGTTAAAAGATGAGTTAGCTAGCAGACATAACAAATTTTATTAATTTAATATGTAATTGAAATGATGTGGCATCCATCTCCTTTCCCTCTCCTCCATTCTCTCCTTCAACATCTCCTCTCATTGCCACCAAAGAACACCATTTTTTATTCTATGTTCGCTCACGAAAGAAAAATAAAAAACACAAGGGATGAGAAAATCATAAAGTAGAGCAAGAAGGAAGCATTATTTGTAGTCGTGGCCGCACCAAGCGAGTGAACGAAATGGGTCGACAATTAAATTGAAATATGTTACATCATTTTTTCATTAGTCAACTACTGGTCTGAGAAGTCTCAACAATCATTTAGAACTATTTTTCAAATCTTAAAAACAAGAGAGATGATCTATTATTTTACTGTAAGATGTCATGTCAATATTTAAAATAATAATAAGAGATTGTTGTGTATATATATATTCCTTTTAAATTATAAATAAAATCATACTTACTTTTATTTTAACTTAGTCAAATTTAGTTCTTTAGTCTCACATTAAGTCCAATTTTGTAACGACTCGAGTTCAAGAGGGGTACATGAATAAACCGATATCATATCCGAATGAGAGGAATCATGAGGACATGAAAGTATGGTTAAGAGAGACTTAAAATAATTTAAAGTTACTACCCATACCAATAAGGTGCATCTTTCTTTTCGGTAGCTCGATCATAAAAACTCCAAATTTAAGCGTGCTTAGCTTGAAGCAATCCTACGTTGGGTGACCTCCTGAGAAATTTCCTAGGATACATGTGAGTGAGGACAAAGCATGTTTAAAAGTAAGGATGACGTAGCTAGGTCACAGGGGATGCAGGAAAATGCTGGAATGAGAGGGATCCTGAGGACATTAAAATATGGGAGGCAAGTGAGGATGACGTAGCCAGGTTGCAGGGGATGTGGGGAAATGCCAGAATGAAAGGGATCATGAGGACATGAATTTCATGGTTTTCTGCTTCTCACGGTTTATGCTAGCATGTTGATTAGTAATACATGTTTAGGTTAAGTATGACATAGTAATTATTTGTTGCATTGCAATGAAGTCTAGTTAGCAATCTTATGTGCCAAATAATTAGATAAAAATATACTATGCACGAAATACCTAAATTAAGCCGTTGTGCTATGCAACTTGGATGTATAGTATGACAAGTATGCTTTTTCCTAGGCCGTAAGAGACAAAACTAATTCATTTTTATGGTATTTATAAGAGGCAATTACTTTGTAAATATTACATGTGGAATTGACGATTATGGTATGGAGTATTTATACATAGCATGACATCAAATCAATGATATAAGTACACGTGTAAGGTTAAGTAAACAAATGCAACTAAGTTTAGTTAGTTCTTCTCATAATGTATGTACTATGATAGGATATGCAAACATGTTGTATGTGATCGATGTGATCGAGTATGGAGGTTCCTTATGATATGAACCACTTACAAAATATTTCTATACTAGCTCTCCTAGTTTTATGTTTTTTAGGTAGTCACGTAGACGATGACAAGTTTATCGATTATTGTCTTGATAGCAAAGAGGAGAAGTCATGAGACAACTTTCCAAAATTTTAGTTTAATTAAATTAGAGCCACATAACGAGTTTTATGTTACTTGGTTTTACATATTATTATTTTATGTTTTTCGATGCTAAACTTGAAGTTAAAATTTTAGACATAGTTTTAATAGAAGCATGATATATATATATATATATTAAAGAAGTTATGTTTTATGAGGAATGATCTCGCTTGAAGTTGATTAAATACATGTAAAAACATTGGGTCATTGAATATACTATTTATTTGTTTCATTAATACACCACGAATTTTGGAAAGAAAAAAAAAAAACACTTCATAAACGTAACTTCATTAAAAGATGAATAAATTTAAGTTTTATCCCGCATAAATTAAACTTCCAATTTTTTAAAGAGGTATTGTAATTAAAGTGTGGGGTGGAGGAATCGAACCTCAAACCGTGAGGTTGATAGTATGAACATTAATATTTTATTTAATATATATATATATTTTTTTTTTGTTGTAAAAATAGAATAAAAAATGACAACATAGAAAGTTTCCTCTTGTAGTGATTTTTTTTTCTCTCAAAAGTATCATAATACAAATACCATATTAGTTAAGTTATGCTCGTTTTGGCTTGTAATGAATTTTATATGTATTTTCATATAGTAGAGATTTTCATCCTCAACCTCTTTGAGTAAACAAATAAAAACTCAAGACATCGTTTGGTAACATTTGTTTGTGTCTTTTTTTGTTTATGTTTTTGAAAATTAAGCCTATAGACACTTTTTACACATAAAATTTTCTTTCTTCATTATTTGTTTTTATCAATGGTTTAAAAAGTTGAGTCAAATTTTGAAAATTTAAAAAAGTAGCTTTTAGGCCACATTTGATAACTATTCTATTTTTGAAAATTAAGTCTATGGATATTACTTCCACATCCAAATTTCTTTATTTATTATCAACTTTTCACCGAGTAAAGTTTTCAAAAAGTAGTCTTTGTTTTTTAAATTTGGCTAAAAATTCAACCATCGTACTTAAGAAAGATGTATATCATTATAAGAAATATGAATGAAATAAACTTAATTTTCAAAAAACAAAAACAAAAAACAAATGATTACCATACGAGGCATAAATTACCATTTTTTTTATCAATGTACTTAGAAACTTATTCACAAATAGAATGTTAAATCACCCTTTTGATCTAATGTACTTGAAACTTATTTGCAAATAAAATGTTAAATTACCCTTTTAATCTAATGTACTTGAAACTTATTTATTTTAGTGTTTTTATTTAAAAAAGTACGAGAATTAGGACATCTCACACCGAATGAGGACTTTTTTTTTTATGTTTTATTTTTAAGATTTGTTGAGAGTAGAAAGAATTCAAATATTTAAAAATTCAATGATTAAAATGAAATAAACTTTAACATATGGACAAAAATAGTATAATTTTGGTTCAAATACTACCATAGTCTCTATATTTTGATGTCTGTCCAAATTTAGTTCTTATATTTTAAATAGTTAAATTTTAGTCGAAATACTTTTAATAAATCTTAAATTTATTATTGTTGATTCTTTAAAAATAATTTTTTTTTTGTTGTCTATTAACATTTTTATTATAAAATTAAAAAAATATTCACATATAAATTATTTTTTAATTCATTTTGATATTAATTAATTTTAAGGTACTAAATTTAAGATTTATTAAAAGTATATAGATTAAAATAAAAGAAAATTATTTTAAATAAAAAATGTTAAAAATATTTTCAAATATAATAAAGTGTCATAATTTATTCATGATAAAAGTGATATTGGGTTATATTTATAAATATTTTAGTCCATTTTATTATATTTGAAAACAACAACAAAATAATATTTTAACATTTTTAGAGAAAAAAAAATAGATATTGGGAAAATTTAGGGTGAAAACTAGAATTAAGTGAAGTAAAAGGAGCATGAAGTGAGAGATTGATCTTGCAATTTGAAAGTTTTAAGTTGAACTCAAAAAAGAGTTGAGAGTGTGAGGCGTTTTAGTTTGAGGATATTTGTAGTTGTAGTTTGTCAAAAATTTCTCAAAAAGCTTATTTCGCATCCCGTCTTTGCCATGCCCCGATAGCCACTGAGAAGAGACAGAGCCGAGGAGAGCGGAGCGAAGAAAGAGAGACAGAGAGAGAGAGAGAGAGAGAAAATTGAGTTTCATAGTTCCACTGTTCTTCTTCTTCTTCTTCTTCAAACTAACCCTCTTCCCTTCTTCTTCAATCTCTATTCCCCCTTTTGACTTTCCATGACATACTCTCTGTTCCCCTGAGATTCAGAAACGATTCCGTTTCTTTCACCCTCCGCCATGGCTCAAAAGCTTCAGCACCAGCTCAAGGAGGTGGGATCCAAGCTTGAGACTCCACCTACCACTAAAGATGTTCTCATTAAGCTCTTAAAGGTACCCATTTGCTCTAATTCTGTTTCTCTTTCACCTCCTCTTCTTACTGGGTTTTATGTTCTTTTTAGCTTTTGAGCGAAATTCAAGCTCGTCTTTACTCTCTTTCGACGAGGACAAAGAGATGGGTTGGAACTCGTCTGTTCAATTTGGGGTTTTGGTTTTTGTTTTGTGGAATTTGGATGTGTTGGTTGCTTCGAGTAATTGAAGCTTTGAATCTCGTTTCTCCTCGTCTGGGATGGTTAGCTGAGTCGTTTGTTTTGTTTTTTCTTTTTAAGAGCGAGCATTTTCGGCTTCTGGGTTTTCATTTTTGTACTTTCCCGGAATTGTAATGGGGAATTCTTGAGAAGTCTGTTCTGTAGTCAAAATTCTTCACTGTTGTGTCTTCAATTGCGGGTGTTGGGTTAGATTATGCTAGATAGTGCTATTGATTGATTTTCTTGAAGATTTTCTTTTTCTTCGCCGTCTCTGTCTACAATTAGCGAAGAGTAATTCTCTCGACCAAACAGTTTCGCATTCAGCTCTGGAAGTTTTGATTCAGTAGGATCTAGGTTTTTTCGAGTGAAAATTTGTCATTTTATTGGGATTTGATGCATGCATGTTGCCGGTGAGTCGCTTGTCTTCGAAATTCTCATGAATTGCTCAACTACTGTATACTCTTTAAGTGAAACTACTCAACTCAATAGACGCTCGAAGGAAATTTAATTCTACTTCCCTTGGCTTTGACTACTCTCTCCTCTCTTATCTCTAACTAAATGATCGCACTACTTCGTATTTTGAGGTAATAACAACCCATTCTTTTGATGAACCCACCATACTAAATCTTGTTGTTGAGGAAGATGGAGCTGTTAGGTCATATTCTGGAAGAATTATGCACGATGTTCGTAATTATGCCTCATTCAAGTGTGGCCCCTTGTTCGCTCCAGATTTTCAACTTTCCATATATTAATAATGTGCTAAAGAATATAGTTTACTTCTACTCTTTACCGTTAGTTGCTAAGAACAGCAATTTATTGAGTCCTTACTTGGCAATCTAGGATTTGAAGAATAGAAAACTTAGTCATTACTAAAATTGACTCTTTCTAAGGTTGCTATATGATTCACGTGTTTCATAATTTGCTGTCTTTCAATTTGCAGCAAGCTGTAGGATACCTTTCTGAATTGGATCAGTCACCGTCAGCTTCAATTTTGGAGTCAATGCAACCTTTTATCAATGCAATTATCAAGCCAGAATTGCTTCAACACCAAGATAGAGATGTGAAACTTCTAGTTGCAACGTGTATTTGCGAAATAACACGTATAACAGCCCCTGAAGCTCCTTATAGCGATGATGTTTTAAAGGTAATACTTCCCAATGGAACTGGATCGTGTACTTTTTAAGTCTGATTTATTAGGTAGACTATGTGGTGGTCTGACTTGAGTCCATCTTCTTACAGGATATCTTTCACTTGATAGTGGGCACTTTTAGTGGATTAAATGATACTACTGGTCCTTCATTCGGTAGGAGAGTTGTAATTTTGGAGACACTTGCTAAATATAGGTCGTGCGTTGTAATGTTGGACCTTGATTGTGATGATCTGGTCAATGAAATGTTCAGCACATTTCTTGCCGTTGCCAGGTTTGTTTAATTCTCATAGCGCATAAAAGTTCATTTATTGATTCGTTCTATATAGTTATCCACCGAATGGCTAAACTCTGTCTAATTGCTTTAGGTTTATTGATAAACCAAAACTCTTCACATACTTTAGAAGATACAAGTATTTGTAGAGGAGCATAGATGGGTAGTTGGGCATTAGAGGAGAAATAGTGTAGAATGTGTGTGGTCAACAATAAGTTATAGCAGAGAGAAGGTAAATAGCCTAAGAAAGAGGATGACAGCGATACTTGATAGTTTATAGGAATCAGATAATGAACATCTCTCTTTGAATCCTATCAAAATGATATAAGAGAAGTTGACTTCTGAAATGGTAAAAATGGAAACATGCTTGGACGCAGTGGAAGAGAAGTTGGTGGGCTTTAATGATTATTGTGTGGAAATTGAGATGGTCTCTCAGAGATATTACCAGAGACTTCAAAATGAGCATACTGACAATTCCGATCCTTATTTAGAGTATCTACATGCTTTCATATTGTATATGATCCAACTTTTGACGATAATGATATGCAATCTGTGATGTGTACATTGAGCATTAAAAGTTCCTCCAAAGGTGTTTGATATCGTTCCTTCTTCATATTCAAACTTCAAGTTTAAAACCCACAAGGGCATTATTGGGTCGAGGTGGACAAATTGTTTGTGAGTTATCTTTATCAAATACTACTTAGTATTCAATGTTCCTGGTGTGGAAAAGGTTATGAGACTCTATGGGATGCGTAGAAGCATTGTGACTGATAGGTGCAAGCTCTTCCTTGGCTTGTTTTTTAGAGAATGATTCAAAATCCATTCCATACACTTGAACTGTAGCACTATGGGGAAATGAGGCTGTCAATTGTGCAGTTGTAACTCCCTTTACAAGCTTTTATTCAAGTTTTCAATCTACAAGAAAAGCTTGGGTTAGTACAAGGGCGTCAATGCAACTCCCTTGGCTTGTTTTTTAGGGAATTATTCAAAATCCATTCCATACACTTGAACTGTACCACTATGGGGAAATGAGGCTATCAATTGTGCAGTTGTAACTCCCTTTACAAGCTTTTATTCAAGTTTTCAATCTACAAAAAAAGCTTGGGTTAGTACAAGGGCGTCAATGTAACTCCCTCAATAAAGCGATTTCTTATAAAAACAAACAAGCTTTTATAGTGGTTTCAATGAGTTCCTTGGAGTAGTACAGCACCAGCTATCATAGTGGCTCTAAGTTCATTCCTCCTTAATTAGTTTATAGCCACGACTCTCTCCCACAATTCCTTGTAAAGCCAGCACGACATCACCAGTTTCACTTGATTACTTGAGAAAGATGCAATTAGAAAGTGTACATTGGGAAATGTGACATTATACATCCTCTACATGGTATGATGTACAATTTTACGGAATTGAGTTAACCTCAAACTTCAACCATACAGTTTCGGGGGCTAAAAGACGTAATCAATTTACTCCCATGTTCATTGGTCTGTTTGAGATAGAGGCATTGGTGGGCAGGTGGCCTGTGAGTCAAATCTTGTCCCAGTTAAGCAAGACTTTGGGGGCTAACCAACACCCTTCTGCTTTGGGACTGATGACTTACTTCTACCATGGGGACCGCCATTTTTTTAGGATCCACAAAACAGATAATGCTAATATATGTTGATGTATTATTAAGACAGTGGAAAGATCTCCGTCCATCTATTTCAACTTCAGAACATTTCACCTCTATTAACGGGAAATCTATTTCTTCCAACGCTTTCTAATCTTCTTCCAATCCTTCATATCTCATTGATCTACGGGTTTCTTTCTACCTCCTTTCTTAACGGGAAATTTCATAATTCCTGCCTTCAGGACAAGATATATTCTAAGGGGTAGGGTGTTCAGAGTCTTATACGTGTCACGTATCCCGGAAGATCCAAGATCCAAGAACGCCGGCATATTCGGCAAGCTTGAGGAGGGTAATTGTAGAAGAGCACGAGGATGTAGTGGTATTGGAAGAGTCTGAGTGTAGTTAATGAGTTAGTAGTAAGAGCGAGATAGAAGATTAATGTTGTAAGTTGATATTCATTCTATTACATGAGGATTGTATAGGAGGTTGGGAGCCTTTTGAAAGCTTCCTTTGCTAGCATGTCCTTTCTCCGACCCTGAGTTAATAAATTTAATGAGAGTTCTTCTTTGAATCCTATCATTTTGTTTTGGTGGTCAAAGAATTGCAAAAAATGGGAATAATTTTTATCTGTTGGTTGTCTGGTTGGTTCCAAATGGCATTTGCTGTATATTGGTGTCTGTTTATCAGTTTTCACAAGTAGATAATTAGCCTCAATGAAATGTCAATATTATTTGCGGTTATAGTTTGTTAGTTTTTTTAACGTATGTGCTACAATTTTTTTGTCCCCCCCCCCTCTGTTTTCTTCATTTGAAGACATCTTTTATACACCTAATTATAATTGACCAATGCAGAGAGGATCATCCTGAGAGTGTTCTCTCATCAATGCAAACTATAATGGTTGTTCTCTTGGAGGAGAGTGAGGACATTAGAGAGGAGCTCTTATTTACTCTATTATCCACTTTAGGTCGCAATAAAAGTGTAAGTAGCCTTCTTATCAGGACATGCAAATTTTTTGATATGTAGTTACACTATTACAGAAATGATGCTTTATGATCTGAATTCCAGAACGTTTCTTCGGCTGCAAGGAAGCTTGCTATGAATGTCATACAGAATTCTGCTGGAAAACTTGAAGCTGCTGTAAAACAGTTTCTTGTAACTTCAATGTCAGGAGAAAACAAACCGCCATATAATCAGATTGACTACCATGAAGTTATTTATGACATATATCGCTGTGCCCCTCAGATCCTATCAGGAATTGCTGCATACCTTATAGGAGAGTTACTGGTAAGCGACTCATATTTTTATTTCAGTGGTTGTGGGTGGGGGGGTGTTGGATGAACATGATGATTTTCTTTGAACCTTACGGTGGACTATCTACTGATGACTCTTAGTTCTGTGCTTCCCATCCCTGTACTGCTAGTGACAATTCAAACATGATCACCATTAATTTTGTAGCAAGTGTGCAGGTGATCTCATATGTCGAATGGTCTACTAATTATTGTAATTTCATGCCTTAAAAGGCTTTATTGAGTATGTTTGCTTGCTTGAACATAACTGAAAATGAAAGGTTCTAAAACACTTTTGGTTCCTGAAGTAACAATTTAGTCCTCAAACTTTGATCTGCAATGATTTAATCCCTGTCATTTCACTGTCATTTCAAATTTGTTTTCTTAGATTAAGCCTTACATCATTGTACAAGTAAAGATAAAGCTAGAATCGTTTAGAGTAAAAATGGGTGGGTTTCTGTGAAAGTTTTTATCATACATTTGGATAGTAGGACGTGGCCAGAAAATTTTATCTCACCTTTTCTTACTAGGGGTAGATCAAAGTTGGGAATAATCCATTGGATCGGTGAATTGATGAGACTTTTGTTTTCATATGGAATACTTGTGAATGTTGTTTTGTGTGCCTTGGAAACTCTTTTAGGGAGGTACACATTATGGAGGCTTGTATTGCAGTGAAAGTCTATTCTTCTTTAGATATGATTGGTTCTGCTCTTGAAATGAGTTTTTTTGTATCTATTCTTGAGGTTGTGGCAGGTTTAGTCTTTCTTGCTAAAGGGGTACCTCTTTTAGGTACAGTTGCTATCTTGTTAAAGGTGCCTCTTTAGGATCATGGTGCTCATTCTGGGGTCATAGTTGGGGACTTCAGCATCAAGCACTAATCCCCTGTAAAATCTGGGGGCTATTAATCATACAAGATGTCCGAGAGGCCCTGTTCAAGAGGCCCTAATAGATTAATCGAATACTTTCCTCTATTGATATTCATTTGGTAATGGTAGGCTTGCCTTGTCCAAAATGTGAGAGGGGACCACTCACTTGAAGATCACTGGACTCTTACTTACTAACGAGTGGATGACCAAATCTCTAACCCTAAAGCAAGGAGGGACACTGAACTGCAACAAGTTTTGGATAAAAAAGTTGTCGGGACAAAGTGGAAGGACTTTTATCATAAGAGGCAGAATTCTTACCCTTTCCCAAGCCATGCATAAGCATACAACCCCACCAATTTTCTTTCAGTTTTCCAGATCCCTTATCAATTAGCATTAGCTGAAGGGAGTGAAATTATCCCTTGTCAATGTGCTTACAGTACTATAATCACTTTTGCGGTTAGGAGATCTGCAAAAGCAAGAAAAATAGTAACACGCCTATGTGAAATGTGGAATAAGGACTTTCCATATTTGCAAATAACTTTTGTGTTTAGTTCTTCAACAAGGAAGTTAGTGTTAATAATAGTTTGTGTTTCTTGTCAAGAAGGGGAAAAAAGATAAAAAAGAAAAAAGAAGAAAGAAAGAGAGAGAGGAAGGTATTGTTAATGCCTTATGTTCCTGTACATACACACTAAAATATATGTACTTGTTTTAATAGGAAACTGAGAATGTTCAATATGTATTCTAGATTATTAATTACTTTCTATTTCTTATCCATATTCAAAAATATCTGCAGACTGATCAGCTGGATACTCGTCTAAAGGCTGTTGGATTGGTTGGAGATCTATTTTCTCTTCCTGGCTCTTCTATGTCTGAAGTTTTTCAGCCAGTTTTCTCTGAGTTTCTAAAAAGACTGACAGATAGAATCGTTGAGGTTCGTATGTCTGTCTTAGTGCATGTGAAGAGCTGTCTAGTATCGAATCCTCTTAGAGATGAAGCATCTGAAATCATTTGTAAGTTTTAAATTTTCTTCCTTTCTGCTCTATTTTTATCCATATTAGTATTATTTTTTTTTTTTTGGGGGGGGGGGTTGTTGAATAGAAAGTTGTAACCTAGACAAATGTCATAAGGGAGCTTTCTGTTGGTCACGATGGATAG
This sequence comes from Benincasa hispida, assembly GCF_009727055.1. NCBI lineage: Eukaryota > Viridiplantae > Streptophyta > Magnoliopsida > Cucurbitales > Cucurbitaceae > Benincasa > Benincasa hispida. The sequence continues at coordinate 23,654,121 of NC_052356.1, forward strand.
AAAAAATGGATGATTACAAAATTTGCTAGTGTTTGAAGACCAAAAGGAAAATATAAACATTATACTGTTTTGTTCAACATGAGTATAGCTCAACTGACATAAAATATATACTCTCGACCAAGAGATCGGAGCCTCAGATCCCCCACCTCGCAAATTGGTTTAAAAAAGGTTATACTATTTTGCAAATATAATGTTGGTGAGTATTGATATAATTAATTTTAATACTTCTCCAAGTTTCTTATAAAAAAGATAAAAAAACGAAAACCTTTGATCTCATTCCTTTCCCATTAATCTTGATTTCCACTTGTCGAGCCTTCTTCAAATTTTCAGAGGAAGTGTTAAAGTATTTACCATAATCCATATGCTTAAGCTTGTGGGTTGATGGGTGATTTATCAGTTTATGTTGGCTGATTTCTTTTTGGTTTGCCCTTCTGTAGCTGCCCTTGCTGACAGGCTATTGGACTTTGATGAAAATGTCCGGAAACAAGTTGTTGCTGTAATTTGCGATGTGGCATGCCTTTCCTTGAATGCAATTCCACTCGATACTATAAAGCTTGTTGCTGAACGTCTTCGAGATAAATCTGTAAACATCCATCTTCTATGATTTATTATTGTGATTTGAACTTTATGCAGTGGCTATCATGATAATTCATGACGAATTCCTGTTTCTTCCTGTTCTCTAAATATGCAGCTACTTGTTAAAAAATATACAATGGAGAGGCTAGCTGAGATATACAAGGTCTATTCTGTGAAATCTTCTGCTGAATCAACCAATCCTGACGATTTCACCTGGATTCCTGGGAGGATTTTGAGATGCTTTTATGACAAGGATTTCAGGTCAGTGAAGTGTAATCATCTAACAACATAAGATGAAAATAGTTTAATCTGTTTTTTCATTTTCCTGGAATGTGTGGTAGTTTAATCTAGCACCATTATTCATATTCCAATTTGTTAAAATTGGGATGCCTTCATATTACCAATTTAGTTTGTTGCTGTTTTGTTTTCTTTTTATTTTCTTCCCTTGGGAGTTTGCATTGAAAAACATAAATATTATTTTGGACTGCTACTTTGAATTTCTTTCTTGGGAATCTCACGATGACATGTTTTTACAAGTGCCAATAGCTACACAAAGTGGAGCCATTCTTGTAATGCTAAGGAAACTAAAAGTTTGTGAACTACAGGTTTGAAATAAATTGAGAAACAGACGTTTCAAGCTGTACAATTATTGTTAACTTCTTATTGGGTTTTCTTTGGCTCCAAAATCAAATCTATTATGGGTGAATGTGGTCAAAGCTTTGCTTTCAGAATTGTGGATGGAGTGGGATCAAAGATTCTTACAGAATTTCATGTAACCATTAACCACTCAAATTTTCCGGCATCAAGTCCAGAAGTTGTAAGCAAAGGAGCTGGTTATACAAAGACGGAATTTTTCTGTCGGAGAACTTATTGTTCTGTCAGAAAACTTGTAGTTTTTATCCTTTTAATCCTCTCACGAATGCTACTGCTCAGCCTAGAGATGTAATGGCAAAGACTTTTTAGTGAGCTTTCATAAGAAGGGAACGTCCAAATATGCTCAAGGGATAAAGATTAGTATTTGGCATGCACCACTTGCACCAATTCCAAAGAGTTGATATTTGATGGATAAATCTCTAAAACAATTTCGCAACAAGAGCTTTGTTCCTCTGATTTATGTTGCTATTACCTAGACCCCCCAAGGAGCGTGGCTTCTGGGTGTTTCTCCAATTAACATTGTGTAGGGGATTTTATTCCCCTTCCTCAGGGTAGGAAACAGTAAGCATTCATTGATAATATGAATTGGCATACAAAAGAAGGTCCTATCAAATAATAATCCAAAAAGCACTTCCATTGATTAGCTAGGGTAGTAAGACTATAATTACAGAAAGAGGGAGACAACTTGCTCCAAGTAATAGCTAAAAGAGCTGTAGTTTCTATCGATATCGTGATTCTCTTCCATGAAGATGCGGGCATTAGGCTCCAACCAAAGTTTCCGAAAGAAGGCATAAACATGACAAAGCCAAAGGATCTTTTATTCTATTTAAAATGATGGCCTGTAAGCAACAGAGAGATAAATGATAGTGTATCACCCGGTCTTGGGAATTCCCATCCAATGACTCCTTGCAAAAATATGTAGCTACTGAAAAGGTGAATTCTGTGTTTCTTCATTGGAATAATACATTGGACAGCAACCTGGGAATAAGTACAGCCGAGGTGACCTCTTTTGGAGCTTATCAAAATTGTTCATGACTGACCTCCCATAGGAAGAATTCTTCCTTTTTGGGAACAACCAGACCAAACATGCTGATATAATGCCAAGTTAGTACTTGATCCATTGAAGGAAAGAGATTGGTTGATTTATTTTTTCTCTGTTGCATGCTTCAAGCTCTTGCTGTAAACTGTGTTCAAAGTTGTTTGAAGGAACTGCCAGCTATTTTATGGTAGATAGTTTTATTTTGTAATTTATAGCCATTGTGCCGTAAGCATTGCATTTCTACCATTCTTCTATGTATGGATCTCCATTCATTTCTTGGTTTTGTGTTGTGTGAGTGAGTGGATGAGTTTGATCTCCGGTTATTGATTTTTAGATTATAATTTGCAGATCTGATGTAATTGAATCTATTCTTTGTGGGTCACTTTTCCCATCTGAGTTTCCAGTGAAGGATAGAGTTACACATTTGCTCAGAGTCTTCTCAACATTTGACAAAGTTGAACTCAAGGCTCTGGAGAAGATTCTGGAGCAAAAACAAAGGTATGCATTTTTGAAACCAAGAATCTTAAGGCCCTGTTTGGTTTTGGGATGTTTCTCTTTTTTGACGGATATAAAAAACCTTTGTTTGTTTCATTGATGTTTACTTTTTAAAATCTAGATAATTAATATTCATGGACAAAAGTATCCCATGAACTATGAAATTTTACTATCCTTCTTGGAGATGGAACATTTTCCTTGGGAAATGAATAGGAGAGAGGGGAGAAAAATTACTCATCAATTACTTTCTAGTTAATGTGTAAATTAATTCTAATTTCTTTAATTTCTTTACTAATTATCTCATATAAATATTGTAATTAACTCAAATAATTTAAATTATTTTTCCGTAAGTAAAATGACCTATAAAAGAAACACATACATTTAACTTCAGATATTGATTATTTTGGATATCCAAACACATATCCAAACACAAACATTTATTTTTTAAAAAAAACATTTATTTTTTAAAAAATTACCTTTTCAGACCTCAATTTTGAACATCAGGCATGCATGGTCCTTATGTTTCAAAATGTACCATTTTAGTCCATGAGTTTTAAATAGGTTTAAAAGATTTTTTTGACTCTTTTTTTTTTTTTTTTATTATTTTAAAGGAAAATTTAAACTGTTGGTCCCTAAGATTTGGTTTAAGTTGCATTTGGGTTCCTAGATTTTCAAACTCAAAAATTTTAATTTTGAGGTTTGCATTTGGAAGCATTTTTGGTCTCTCTGTCGGCTATTCTATTAATTACTAACTGAAAGCTAACGTGACCCGTGACCCTTTTGTACTCTTGGATATTTCATTCAATCCATTAAATCGGCGTTCTAAAAAAACCTAAAGAAACATTTAATTTTTTTTTTCCCTTTTCTCTCTTCTTTTTCCCTCCCCCTTTCTTACTTGTTTTTTTAAAAAGATCTGGCCAGAATGCTGGAACGAGGGAGGCCCACTGTTTGTTTGTTTTTAAACGGGAAAGAAGGGAAAAAAAGTTTCAATGAAATAAAATCCAGGAAGACCCAAAAAAAAAAAATTTTGGGATAAAGAACAAAGTGGTGTATAGACAAGATAGGCAGCAACAAAGGAGGAGCAAACATTTTTGAGTTGATGAAGTCAACATTATACATTCTTGACCAGCAGTGATTTGAAATCAAAGAAATTAATAAAAAAATAAATTGAAACCACATCTGAAAGCACCGTCATTGAAAATCAATAGTAAATCATACAAAGAAACGGAGAAATCACTAAGGCAGAAGCCAAATTGTTCAAAATTTGGAAAACCAAAAGTTCACAGATCAGTCATATCAACCGAAGTCCAACAAGATCTAGAAACCTCCCTCCTTCCAGCATTTTGCCTAGATCTGCTTGTCTATTTGTTCATCTTCGTTTCATCTTTGTTTTTTTTTTAAACGAGAAAGAGGGCAAACAGAGAAAGGGGAGAAAGAAGAATAGGAGAGAGAAAAAGGAGAGAAAAATTGGAGAGGAAAATGTTTCAGTTATTTATTTTATTTAAAAAGGAAAGGAATGGAAGGGGAAAGAGAAGAAGAAAAATTGGAGAGGAAAGAAGAAAAAAAGAACTACAGTGACTGCCATTGATGGTGAAGGAAGATGATGGGAGGAGAGGGGGCGGAGAAAGAAGAGGTGAGAGGGAGAAAGAAGAGAGAAATAATTTTTTTTTTTTTTTTTTAAGTTATGAAATATAAAAAAACATTTTCTAAACTGAAACATTTTTCTATCCATTTTTTTAAAATAATTTTTTTGGTGTTTTGTTTGGTTAAATATTTCCATTATATTTCACTTGACCTATTTTTTCCTCCTTGGTAGAGCTTTGTAATTTTGAACATTAGTCTCTTTCATTATATCAATTAATTTTCTTGTTTCCTATTTCAAGAAATAAGTGGAAAAACTGATGGGAGGGACCGAGAATGTTACCAAATGCAAAACTCATGAGAAAATTGAGCTTGAAAACTAAAGGACACAAATACAACCTAGACCAAACCACGGGCAAAAAGTATACATTTCCCTATTTAAATATTGACACGACATTTTGAATTAAAAAAATTCTCTTTCCTCTCTCCTCCCTCCTCCCTCCACCCTCCACCCTCTGTCTCTCATCTACTTCTTCCTCTCTTCTTCTTTCCAGTCTCCTGCCCTTCCCTTCTCTCTTCCTCCTACCTTAGAGTATAAAAAAGCAAAAGCTCTAATGATAAAATTCTTTTGGTGTAGCCAAAATGAGTTGGTCATTGTCATGACCTCCGTCCTTAAAGGTTGGAGGTTCAATCTCCCACCCCGTAGTTGTTGTACTAAAAAAATAAAATTCTTTTGGTGTATTACAAAAGATTACTCCGATAGAGAGGAGGGAGGAAAAGCTATAATAGTGGAAGATAGGGGAGCATTACACTGATACTCACATTAACTATAGATTAAAAAGAAAAATGATGGTAGGGGCATTTATTATCCTAGACATTTTCATCCTAGGTTTTTAACTCCCTTATATTTAATATCCATACCCATCATATAATACCAGTGACCCAAATGGGTCATAAGTGAGTTTTTATCCACCTCCCGAATTTTGCAGGTTGCAGCTAGAGATGCAGAGGTACCTGTCTCTTAGGCAGTTGAACCAGGTTTGTGAATATTCCATGTATGAAAGTTTATTTGCTTATGATGAGAAGAGTTGGGGATTTTGATTAGTGTAAGATGCAGGATGGTGATGCTCCTGAAACTCAGAAGAAAATACTGTTCAGCTTCCGACTTATGTCTCGGTTATTTGCTGATCCTGCAAAATCTGAGGAAAATTTTCAGATTCTTGATCAATTGAAAGATGCCAATGTCTGGAGGATTTTGAGCAATCTTATTGATCCGAATACCAACTTCCATCAAGCTTGCAACTTGCAGGTGAGAAATGAATTACCATATAGGCATTTAAACATCTCTTACTTGCTAAGCCTGGGAGTATTTGGTCTGTGAATTGAGCGGATTAGAGGTCCGTTTGGATTGACTTAAGAAAAAAGTGTTATTAAAAAGACTCATTTTTATTTCAACATTTTTGATAAAAACTGATTAAAATACATTTAAAAAGTTATTTTGAGTGGTTGCCAAACCTCCAATTTCTTTCAAAATGACTTATTATTTAAATTAAACACTTGGAAATGTATTCCAAACACATCCTAGGTCTCCCACCTTTTATTTACTATTTGTAGTCTTCCCGTGACCAAGAATAAAGGCAAAACAATTTGGTTTTCTCAACTGCTAAAGAGTGCTGAAATTAAGTTGTCTCTGGAGCTTCAATTGCTAAAGTGTGCAGAAATTGCCCACTATTTCTGTTTTTGACACAGTTTTATCGTATCGCTTGCTCAGGCCTAAGTAAACTATTTCTTTTTTTTTTTTTTTTGTCCCATTGTGCAATTTGTTTCTTTATTCCCCTCACTCCCCCTCTTTCTCTTTTCTAATGCAAGTCAACCCTTTTTTTCCCTAAGTAACTTCTGAGTGCTCGTGGCTGTAGCCTCTATGAAGGCCTGAATTATTTATTGGTTTTTAGTAAGCAAAAAATTTGAATAAAATTGGGTGAAAAAAGCCTACAGAAAAACTTTCCAATTAGCATAAGTCAAAAGATTTTCATAAGTAGATTACATAAGGCACTCCAAGTGGAAGTGACAAACATAATTGCCAACTAATTTCCACCCCTTTTATTGTGCTACTCTCTTTCTACAAATTAATCTGAAAAGATTGCATTTGCGGTTGGGTTTTACTTGTTTATTTTGAAACTGAAAACTCCATCTACTTTTTCAGTCATTTTAACGAATCTGCATTTGCTTTAGATTCAAAGAAAAAATTGTAATGAGTTTGTTTGTTTTTGTTTTTTCTTTTAATTATTTTTTTCCAGGATGAGTTGCTGAAAATACTGGGTGAGAAACACCGCTTGTATGATTTTCTGGACTCATTATCCGTGAAGTGTTCCTATTTACTTTTCAACAAGGAACATGTAAAAGAAATCCTTCAGGAAGTGGAGATTAAAAAATCTGCTGGTAGCATGCAAGACATTAAATCTTCTATGACTATGTTAGTGGTAAAAATCCATCATAGCTTAATCTTTCATCTTGTGTCTGAAGTATGATCTCAGTGATATTTTTGTCTACTCTCTTGTACCATGGCCTTTTAGTTGACCTTTCTGACAATTTGCACATTGTGGTTTGTGTTTAAGGTATCAGCACAATAATCTGTGTGCTTTTATTTTCTTTTGGGTGACTTTGTTTATAAGTAATGAATGTATGTAAGAATTGCTGCACATCTAAAACATAATGTGATGAACTTATACTTTCAAAGTGTTAAATGATTGTGCCTAGTTATCTGCTCAAACATGTATTCTGTTTTTCTAACGTGTCAAAGGTTATGCTTAAGCTTACCAAGCTGCCTATTCTGGGTTTATTCAAAAGGAAGTCATGAGTTTGATGTTGAACTTGATTTTATTCAGATTATTTCTATTGTTCGTGATGTTGAACTTGATTTTATTCAGATTATTTCTATTGTTCGTGACTTTTAGAAGGTTATTAAGAAGATTAGTTATTACAATTTTTTTTTGAAAGGAAACAGAAATCATTGATATAATGAAAAGAGACTAATGCTCAAAAATACAATGAAACAATGAAAGTAAGAGGTGAAAATGAAAGATCATAATTGCGCAAAGAAGATTAGTTATTACAATTGAACTGTCTTTTCTGGTATACGGTTGTGGTGGTATTACTTAGTGTGTTCCTAGGTTCCTCTCCATGGATTGCTATATCTTAAAACAATATACTCTGTCTAGAGAGGCACGAAGGTCAACTTCAGATATTAAAACACTTTCGATGGATCTTTATATCTTATAAGAAAGAAGATGTAGAGGAAGCGAAGTTTAATCTATATGGTGTGTTTTAAAATCTATGCTTCCACATGGTGTTTCCTTTCTGTAAAATTTTGTAATTGGAATTTCTTGGCTTGTGGTTATCTCCCTCCCTTTTGTACTCTCTTTTGGTAATCTTATCAGTAAAAAACAAAAGGATAGTTTCCTTGCCAAAGTGAGAAGTGTTGGGTAATGGACAGAGAGAATATAACTTCAAGTATTCCTTTTACCTTCCATTGAAATTTTTTGTTTAGTTCCTTGCAGAAAAAGTGTAATTTCACAGTCAAGCTTATTATTGCAATTCAATGTCCGTTGGGTATTTCTAAGGTGTACTTAATTGCCTACTTTGTGGATGTAAATTTGGAGAATTGACTGCGCATGGAGGTCCTCTGAAAATGTGTTGTCCTTTGGGTCAAATGGAACTAACTTACTTTTTAAGACAAATTAGATAAATGAGGAGGAGTTTGAGATAGAATTGCTTTCTTGAGGTTTTGGCCCTTAAAATTTTATTTGAATTTGGAATTACTTTTATTTTTATTTTTGATATATAATTCCATGATATGTTATTTGTTTCTCTCATACAAATTTGTTTCCTATAAAAAAAATTTGTCTCTCATAAAAAGGTCATGTTTAAATTCTCCCGGATATTTTTTTTGCCAGATTCTTGCACGTTTCAGTCCTGTGTTATTCAGTGGGTCCGAAGAGGAGCTAATCAATTTTCTTAAAGATGACAATGAGACTATAAAAGAAGGAATTCTGCACGTTTTAGCAAAAGCTGGTGGTACAATCCGTGAACAACTGGCCATCTCATCCAGGTATAGCTGAAGAGATTACCCTGTTAGAACTTGGTTATTAAATATTGTATCACTCATCTTCCTGTTATTTATCTCCAGCTCCATAGACCTTATACTAGAGCAGCCATGCTTGGAAGGCACTAGAAGACAGGCCAAGTATGCTGTACATGCATTGGCTGCTATAACAAAAGACGATGGGCTAAAATCACTCTCTGTTTTATACAAGGTTTGTTTCAACATTCTCATGTACCAACTAATAATCATTTTCAGAAGGAATGTTCTCATGACGTCATGATGGTCCTTGTATAATTCAAAACTTCTTAAAAAATTTGTAGAGGCTTGTGGATATGCTTGAGGAGAAGACTCATTTGCCTGCTGTACTTCAGTCTCTGGGATGTATAGCTCAGACAGCAATGCCTGTTTTTGAAACCAGGGAGAAGGAAATTGAAGAGTTTATTAGAAACCAGATTCTCAAATGTGATTCTGTAAGTTTCCATCACTGGGTTCTATCTGATATTTCTCGAGTATAACGATGATAAGTAGATTCATGATTGTAACGCTTTTGTTTCAGGAAGTGGGAGATAATGCAAAAATCTCTTGGGAGAATAGAAGTGAACCTTGCTTGTTAAAGGTTAGTCAATTTGGGTTGTTTTTTTATCCCTTACTTGTGCCCACCTGCACTTGCATACACATTTGCAAACATTTGTGATTGAAGATAACTGACAATTACGAGTTGACATAAACTTTGACATTTGTTTTTTTTTTCCTCTCACTGGGCCTTTCACTTTTTCTGAGAAACAGATATATGCCATTAAGACATTGGTTAAGAGCTATTTACCTGTCAAGGATGCTCACCTCCGTCTTGGAATCAATAATCTTCTAGAGATCCTTGGTAACATACTTGCCCATGGAGAAATATCAAAAGATATCAAATCAAGGTAGTCACATCAATACCGGTATGATTTTGATTGATATTATAGTCCAGGAGTGTCTTGTATGACAAACCTTGTATGAGGCTTGAAAGGTACTAAAGTCTTTCCTGTTTTACAGTTCAGTTGACAAAGCCCATTTAAAACTTGCATCTGCAAAGGCAATTCTTCGACTATCCAAGCAATGGGACGATAAGATACCCATTAATACTTTTCACTTAACTATAAAAACACCAGAGGCAAGTCTACAAAAAGTTTGTGCTTCCAAACTGTCATATTTTATCTTTTTAACTTCTTGATGTGGTCTGATCCCATATAAGGTAGTATGGGAACTTATTCTTGTCATTATCATGCCAAAGAAGTGGTTTATTTGTGAATGTAAAATTAATTGGTGCTTTTGAATGTTTTGGTTTCTTGTAGATCACGTTCCCTCAAGCTGGGAAAATATTCTTGAGCAAAGTTCATCAATACATAAAGGACAGAATGTTGGATGCAAAATATGCATGTGCACTCTTATTTAACATAAATGGTTCCAATCCATCTGAGTTCGATGAGGTAATTACACTAGATTGAACTGTTAATTCATTCATCAGAGAAACACACATCTCATTGCCTCGGATGGTTGGCATTTCAATTTTTTTTTTAATTTCATGTACTATTGAATTAACAGGAGAAACAAAATCTGGCTGATATTATTCAAATGCATCATCAAGCTAAAGCACGACAACTGTCAATGCAATCGGAAACCAATTCAACTACAGCTTATCCAGAATACATAGTACCATACTTGGTTCATGCTCTTGCTCATCATTCATGTCCAGATGTTGATGAATGCAAGGATGTCAAGGCGTATGAACTAGTCTATAGGCAAGCTTTCTCACAATATCACTTATATTTGTTCCAGGGGTATATATGTTAGAAAGGACAATATCTTAATGAGAAATATATATTAAAAATAGGGAGTAAAAGGTATCCTCTCAAGACAGTCAGAGGTGACAAATAACTCTGAGAAAGGTTGCACCATCTAGTGACCAAAAAATAAAAGAAGTCCTGCAATTCTTGAGAAGAGAGTCCTATCTTGGAAGATTCTATAATTCATTTCAAGTCAAATGACTCATATAAAACAGCAAAAACTATCACAGTCAGGATCTTATGCCCAATAATACCTTGAACCAGAAAAACCTCAAAAAGGTACTTTAATGGAGGCTTGAAGCTTAGGAAAGTCAGCCGTAAATTTTGCAGTAAAGGGGCTAGGGTTACTGTTATACATATGCCCATAGGTTTTTAAGTAAAGGTGTAGCCATCTGTTTTCTCCAAAAATAAAAAATAAAAGATGTAGGCATCATATTGGATATATTTTCATTTAGTATCAAGACTTATTAGTTCCTTAAATCATCTTTAGCCATTCAATAACATTTTAAAAAATCATATTTTTTTGGACTCATTTTGTATGTTTCAGGCGATTGCACCTAGTTCTTTCTCTACTAGTTCATAAAGATGAAGATGTCAAGTCAGAGGCTAATAGCAACAAGGAAAAGGAAAATATATCTACCATATTCTCCATCTTTCATAGTATTAAAAATAGTGAAGATATAGTTGATGCAACAAAGTCGAAGGTTAGGATACAAAATATCTTGCTGGGTTCTATTCTCTCCATTCTAAATTATTTTCTTTCAACATTCTTAATCAAAGAAGGCACTGACTACCACATCCAATAATTTTAATCATTGGGTTCTCAGATTTCATATGCAATTTGTGATCTTGGAATGTCAATCATCAAGAGATTAGCCCTGAAAGAGGATGATTTACAAGGATTGACTGCACCAGTTTCTTTACCTGCCAATCTGTACAAAACAAAGGAAAAGAAAGGAGATGATTCTGTTGTAAGTTAAAGCTTCTGCCCGAAATATGTATTTCCTGATTTGGTTTAATTTATATTTTACTTAACAAGTTTGCAAATACTTGTTCTTCATCATCAATTTGGAAGAAAAAGGTTTGGTCCATTTTGTTTGATGTATGAACAAAACTAGGGACGTTAATTTCTCTTGAAAGTTATGTTGTAGCTCTTAAATCACCAATTGACCAAAAAGCTTACTCTAATGGGTGAAGATAAATTTAATATTATACCATCTAACACTCTCCTCACTTGTGGACTTAAAATATGTAGAAGACCCAACATGTGGAAATCATATTAATTGGGAAAGAAATAACATTGTAGGGGCATGAACACATCACCTCTTGGACGACCTCTTTTGATACCATCTTAAATCACCAATTGGCCCAAAAGATTTAATATTATATCATCTAACAGTAGCTAAAAAGGAAATTTTTGGAAGTGTGGGTGTGGTAAATAGGCATGGGTCTATGGGTTTCACAATTCCATTCTTGTGCAATCACCTGGAATCACAATTTACTATATTATATTGATATCAATATTATATGTATTTTTGAAAATTGACAATGTAAAATAATGAACAGTTAAAATTAGTCTTGGAGGTAGTTTTTATCTAGTGAGATGGAAAGTTGTTACCAAAGGATTTCGTGAGGGTGGCTTGGGACAGGGAATTTGTCAAATAAGAGTTTCTCTTGGACCAGTGGTGCTTGTAAAGATCTCCTCCGTAGAAAAAGGTCAAATCCTTTGGCAAGCGGCTTTTTTTATCCCTCTCTAATTTATAGAATATGTTGGTTAAAAGGATTTAGAGAGTTTTAAGATACTGAGAGAAATCAGTTTAGAAGTGACGGATTTCAATGCCTCAAATGGGCTTGCTTGTTAAAAGAGTTTCAGAAGTATTTTGAGAAGAAAATATAGAGCACTTATTGTTCCGGTGCCCTTATGCCTCGAGGGGTTGAGATCGGATTTTAAAGACTTTTGGCCTGACTTTGTGTCTTCTGGAGTCGTTCTTGAAATGGTTTTTGAAGCTGTAGATGGTTGTAGCTCAGAGTGAAGCAAAGATTTTGTGGAAATGTGCGACTCAGGCAAGCCTTTGGTTTAGAAATTTTGGAAGGAAATAAATCGGAGGGTTTCGAAGATAGTGTACTTTGAGTTCTTCTTTAACACACTACAAATTAAGTCTTCTTTATGGTGTCTAAGACACAAGAAATTCAGCCTAGCTCTAATTCTCCGGGATTAGGACGTGGCGCTTCACTAGGGGTTTTTCCATCTCACCAGGCCTCTAGGCTGTTTTTCTCCTTTTTGTTGGCTTAATATAACTTTTTCTTATAAGTAAAATCATAACAGTCATAGCAATCCCTATAGTTGACTTTTGTTTTGTTTGTTTCCTCTGTTGTTTGAGCCGTTAGTTTTAAGAAGCACCTCAGCTGGTTTTCCCTTTTGTTATTTGTTTATGAGTTCATTTACTAACTATTTTATAAATTAATATCTATACACATGCTGAATTATGACATACCGTTGGGAAAAATGTTAAAAGATATTTCTTCAACATTATCCTTTAGTATTGTAATGATATTGAATGTTGGGGATCAGCTAATTGTAGAATTGATGGGTAATGCTGATAGACTCTGATACAATGAATCCAAATAGGGTCCTTAAGTGTTACCTCCTTGCTCCCAAATACAAGCGGAGGCTTTATACTTGGTTCCTGCATTGTGGTTTGGTGATTATTTATTTATTTACTTATTTTATTTTATTTATTATTATCAAAGAATCAATGACTTTCATTGAGGAAAAAAGAAAGAATACGACGGCATATGTATTTACTGATGTGATCACATGTATTTGACAGGCTGGTCAAACTGAAGGTGAAGCAAAAACGTGGTTGGTAGATGAAAGTGTTTTGGCTCACTTTGAGTCACTCAAGTTAGAATCAACTGAGGTTGTTGTATGTTTTATGACTGAGTGATTTTATTTATCACTGCATCATTCTTTAACTTCCTAAATCCTAACATGATATTTGATCATCAGATTTCTACAGAAGCTGGTGTGGATGAAGATGAAAAAGATGGAAATGATGTGCCTCTTGGAAAAATGATTAAAGTTATGAAGTCGCATGGATTGAGGGAAAAAAAGAATAAAAAGGTCAAGAAGAAACTGGTTGAAAAGAAAAATGCAGAAAACAATGTTGATATCTTGACAATGGTGAGGGAAATAAATCTGAGTAATACTAGCCAACCTGAATCAACCAATGGTCATGAAGATTTTACTGTTAAGAGAAAAAATGTGGATGCAATGCTTTCAAAGTGCAAAAAAAGAAAAAATAGTGATGCAACATCTGTTCGAGTCCCAAAACATCAAAGGTCATCATCTGACCATAGTCGTTCTAGACCCAAAAGTACTTCAAAGGCTCGTTCACCTGGTTCGGGAAATACCTCACTCCAAGAAGGAGTTTCCCCACTAGAATCGAGTGAAATTGACATTGGGAATAACCATGATTCAGATGATGATGTATACAAGGCGAAGAAGATTGGTGGCGGGTCAGATTTGTTGGTCTCATGTTTGAAAAAGCCCATGGGTTCTTCCAAATCTAAAGCCAAAGGCTCAGGCATGGGTCACTATGATGAGGAAAATGACCTTGAAGGTTCCAGTGACCTTGATGTTAAGGTGGCATCCTTAACTATGTCTTCTGCATCCTCCCCCCTTTATATACGTATAATATATATTGCATTTATTTTATTATTTTCTTTCTATCTTTTTAAATATCATGAGCATTCGGAGTTGGGACAGCTTACACCCACCATTCCTCCTGTTTAACTTGCAGCATTCTGGTGTGCTGAAAAAGGTTGATAAGAACAACACGAGCAACTCAAAATCCTCAAGTGGGGCTGTCAAGAAGAGGAAACGAAGAAGCATTGCAGGGCTAGCAAAGGTATGCCATTAGTGATATGCATATTAATCTAAGTATGTAACACGTAGAACTAATCTTAAGGTTCTTCTGTTGACATAAAAAATGCACCTTCAATATATTATGGCATTAATATCTGAATCTTAATTATGTGTGCCAACGATTAGTCTTCTATGTACCAACAGAAGTGCAAAGCTTTCTTTTGACGAATCACAGACTGATGTATGCCTCCAAATTTTTTTAAACAAGAAACAAACCTTTTATTAATAAATGAAAATAATATAAAAGTTCAAGGATACGAACTCGCATAGGGAGTGAAAAGAAGGGAGGAAAAATAGTACCAACCACTGATTCCTGAAAAAAACCAGCAAAAAAAAGAAAAAGAAAAAGAAAAGAAAAAAAAAAAAAGCAATAATCCCAGCCTTCAAAGCTCCCCAAAGATCAGCATAAAACAATGAAAAGCCTGCCTCTAGACACCATCAATGCAAAAGTAGAGCAACATGAGAATCGTGACCTTACTTGAACATGACAAATCCTATAGGTTGTAGATCTCTGTCCTTGAGTTCTAAGGAGACAAGAACCAAAGTCGTCTCCAAAGTCTGGTGGATGAACCACTGCCTTGCGGCTAGAGTGTGATTAACGGTTCAATGGACCTTGGTCTGACGGCTGTAGAGGATCGTTCTCGGCAGGTTCGTCCTGCTGGGATGGTCACATGGCGGTCTGATAGACTTCAACATAGAGCAACATGAGAATCCACAAAGAAAATGCTCTAGGGGAACTTTTAGGTTTATTTGTTTTCTATGCTCTTTTTTGGTGTAAAAACAAGGAACCACTAATCTATTATAGCTGAAATTCTCTCTTACATAATTTGAGCATTCTTTTAGAATCCCACTGGACGAGTCTCTCTTTTTGTGTAACTTCATCCTATCAATGAATTTCGTTTCCTATCCTAAGAAGGAAAAAAAAAAAAAGAAAAGGCAAACCCTTACAGAGAGTGATTCCAAATTCTTTGAAGTAACGCAAGAGATCTTTATCTGAGGCAGTAGGACAAATAAATTCACCATCTTTAGGATGAATGTTAGATAACTCAAGCTCAACGTCTACCAAACTGGAATGCTCACTATTAAAAAGAAGACATAAACCAAAAAACTCGTTATTAACTCTCAAGCTTGAATTGTCATCATATAAATGGGTGTCAGAAGCAAAATTACTAACGCTAACGACATCCTCAAAAGACTCCCCAGCACCCTTCTCCAAAGGTTTTTGAAGGGAGCTATCATTATGGAGTGAACTATGCCAAGAGAAAAGGAGGGTTGATTTTTAATTTTTTGAGAAAGAAAGTTCCCTGATTAAAGAACTTGCATACACTTGACATCTTATTCCTATCAAGTTGGAAGACAATGAAAAATGTTTCTATGTCCATCACTCTGATAGTACTTATCGAACATATTGTTATTCCAAACTTAGAGATTATGTTTTGTTATTAGATATTTTTCAAATTTATTGGCTTAACCAAGTCTATATATTTTTTTTCTTGCTTAAATTACATGGCGCCCAACCTGATTCAGTTCATAAATGTAGTGCATGTTCAAGTATGGTGAAAATGATATTGAAGACTTAATAGGATGCAGAATTAAAGTTTGGTGGCCCATGGATAAACAGTGAGTATCTACCTTATTTGTCTCATATAGATAGTCTTTTCCTGTTATCTGTGTGCATGTGTTTTTTTTTAATATAATAATAATAATAATGATCATTACTGCTATTCTTTTATTTTTCTGAAAAGATATTTTTTAGGAGGAAAAACGAAGTTTGAAAAAATCTGTCGTTATCATTGCCTAGTTTTTAGTTGCGCTTCATTTCTGAATGTAGATGAAACAGCAGTTCATCCATTTCTAAATTGAAAGCCCTTTTGAGCATTTAAGTCACCTTTTTGTTTTTAGAATATCATTGGCTGGGCTAGGATGATCTTTCATTTTAAGCAGGTTTTGTTTGTTATGAAATGCACATGGCCCAACATGGATCATTAGTGCTGGGCTGGGACTGTTGGGTCAAGCCTCCACTTTGATTGATTTGGGTAGATCAGTTTTGTTCTTCAAAGCATTAGGCTCAAGCTCAACCACCGATTGATTGCACGTTTATCTACACTCAACGCAAATCCCCTTTCAGGCTTTCTACCAAGAATTTCTGAATTCCTTCATCGTTTTTCTCTGCAGTTTTATCTTAAGAAATTCCTTTTCCTTTCCTTTTCCTTTTTGGTTCTAATGTCGTGTCTTAAAATGCTAAAATCAACTGAAAAAATTAATGGGAAAACATGTTCATCCTTCGAACGCTTACCGGTATCCTTTTTGTGAAAGATTTAGTAATGATATATAATTTGGTATAGAACTATCTCGATGTACAAAATATACAAAGAGGATTGAAGGAATCACAAAAAGGATCTTCAGTTGGTTAAAACAACAGCGTATGAGTTATTGCAAAAGGTTCTGGTTTGAACTTAAAAGAAGGGAAGAAAACGAGAATAAAAAAAACATCTCAGATTTGGTCTAAACTTCTCTCTTCAGCTTAGAAGGCTGGAGATATTTCTACTTTGCTCAATCCAAATTACCAATAAGATAACTCAATAACCATCAAAGCCCACGAAAAATGTTCTCAATTGCTTTCTAACGTTTTTCAAAACCTTCTCCAACCCCATTTTCTGAGACCTGTTTTCCTGAAATGTGGGGTTGGAGGTTGCAAATTGTTCCTCTGTACTGCTGGCACTCTCAGTTTGAGTTGGCTGATATGTTCGGGGGTTAGAGCTAGTGCCGCTATTACTTCGTGGGTTCCGTGCAAGTGCGATTCTGACATCATTCTCCAGTTCTGCGGCAGACTGTTATTTCTTTTTTTCTTTCTTTTTTTTTTTTTGGTTGAAGTTTTGGAAGGTTGAGGGCTGGAGGCAATTATTTTAGAGTGCTGTAGTGGTGTTATATAAAGTTTTTTGACCCACCCCCAACACATAGTCCACACACAGGCACCAATAGTTTTGCTTTAGTTGAATGGGGCTTTATGTATCTCTCGGACCTGAGGTGGTTCGCACCTGTCATTTCTCTTGTTTAATAAATTTTGAATTGAAAGGAAATGACGAAACAAATTTATTTTCAAGTCTGTTTACTTTTATATATATATATATTTTAAATTTAAATTTTTTTATTTTTTATTTATGTTCTTATTCAATTATTCTTGTTTGCTTTGAAAATTATTATAATCGCTGAAGTCCCTTACACTAGTTTTTTTTATGACTGATTCTGGTTTTATTGGATTTATTTTATAAAATTATATTACTATAGGCGCGTTTCTGATGTATATCACTATTTAATATTTTCAGATTCTATAAAGGCACAGTGAAATCTTATGACCCAATAAAAAGGAAACATGTGGTAAGCTGCACCATCTAGCCCTTTCATTTTCTGATTTCTTTTGGTTCTTGGTGCTTGACAAAGCCAATTATTTGTTCTGTGCTCAACGCCTGGCAAAGTACCTTATAATTTCCATTCGATGACTTTAATGTACAAGATACTATATGATGATGGAGATGTTGAAGTTCTCAGACTTGAGAAGGAGCGGTGGGAGGTCATTGACAGTGATCGCAAGACATCAAAGGTATGGATATTTTAGCCCATTTCTTTCATATTGCCTAAAAGTGTTTGACCATCTTTTTATCAGAAAATTAGATTCTTATGATCTTTTCGGTTTATCACAGAAACTAAAACTGTCCAAGAGTCTTCCTTCCCTCGAAGTGTAAGTCCTACCTCTCAGAAGTCTCTTTCATTTTTCCATCACCACATTTAGATGCGTGTAATAATCTATGATTAATTGGTTTCCAAGAACATATTTCAAATTAGCTATTATTGCAGAAACTGCAGTATCCTTTTTCCCCATAAAAAGCATTATATTAACAAGAAAAGGAACAATGCCCTTTTGTGGGCGATGATCACAAAAATCCTTGGAGTTGGAACTCCATCAAGAAGATCGATCAAATTCCACGGTTTCTTGCAATTAAAATTTCTTAGCAAATATCATGGATAGCAAGACTAGCTGAAATCTGCCAATCGATTTACACCAAGTTCTATCGTAGAGCTGGATTGAAGGAATAAATGGGCCAAATGTTTCCAGTGTTTCCAGAGAGCATACATTGGCGATGACTAGGGAAAAATGAGTTTTTTTTTTTAATTTTTTCTTTATTTTTATTATTTATTTATTTAAAAAAAAAATTTAAATCCTCATCTCAAGTATTGATTCTTTGGAGGCCCTCAAGGAGCGGACCTTGAGGCAAGCCCGTCTTATGACCAAAAACTCTTGATGTCTTCTGGGTGCGGGCACTGAGGTGGGCAGGGCAGCTTCCGTGTATCCAGAGCGAAGTTCTGACTCTCGGCTATTCAAAATAAAGTATTGATTCTTTGGAGATATGGTGACACGAGAAAACTTAACTCTCTGGGATATTAGATTTTCGATGAGGTTTTGTATTTTTTGAAAGCTGGTTTAAAGTCAACGGTTGAGAAAAGTGCATCAAATCAACATCTTCTGAAATCTAGAGTCCAAGATCTCTGAGAGTTTCACACGCTTCACCTTATCAACCAGCATTGCCTACTCAGGAACTTTCTTGTCAACTAAGGGCCTTGTAATTCAAATTCTGAACCTGAAAAAAGCTCCTCCATTCGCTAATTCACGAGGTGATAAATTCAGGGGATCAGAGCTAAACGAGTTGCCTTTACCAAGGAATCTCCAAAATTTGATATTGTCATCATTTCCAACTTTTCTCAGTTTTGCATCTAATGCTTTTCTTTGAGCGTAACCCATGGGGATGAACCCTACTGTGAATGACTGTTTACTTTGTGTATGCACATCTAGATGCTATTCTGCCTCTATTGCAGTATATAATGTCCTTTTCTCCATGTGTTTGAAATTCTTTTGCAGTACGCTTGGACTGAAGAATAAAGATTTTGATGGTTCACATTCGATTAAGAAACCATTTAAAATGTAAGTGACCCACGGTAGTGATATTGCTTCTTTTCTATTTGTTATAAAGCACTTGGATGAAGTTTTGCTTTGTTCCAGAACGAAAGGAAAAAGGACACCAAAGAAAAATTTAAAACATAGTCAAAATGGTGCATCAAAATTAAAATTTTCGGATGCTGGCGAGAAAGGGAGTTCAGACATTTCAAACCCTGGAACTTCCAAAAGGTCTAATGTATATGACGAAGTGGACTCAGGTAAAACATGTTTTCTTTTCCAGGTTGAAACTCTTCCATATAACCCTTGTACCATGAAGTTCTTACCATGGAAGTAGTAAGTTGTTTATGCATCATCATTTATCTAGGGGACATCTTTCTCCCAGTTTTCGAGAATATATGGAGTCATATTTATGTATCTGCCCTGGACTGTTTTATTTCCTAGTCTGTGAAATTGTATGGAGTTTGAGGTCAACCACACAATTGATGTTAGTTTTAACATCTCCATGTTTGTTCTGTTATAAACAATTGTATCATTTTTCTCCAACATCCAGCAAAAACTTGTCGCATCATCTTTAGATACATTAACACACAACAATGAGTTCATTTTTCTTGGCATGTTTATAGAAAATGGTTGCGCTATGATTTAGGCATACATTTTTTGATCAAACATATTTTATAGTTTTGTAGTAAAAGCCTTGTTGTCCCTGATTATGCAAATATTACTTGTTTTTTGGTTTTCCTGAGAGCTCATTGTCACCTCCTAGGTGATTCTGAAGGGGAGCATACGCAGACTCTTGACAAGGAGTTCACAGACCGAGAGGACTCAAGAGGACGAGGTGCAGGAGATCACCATATCGAGGAATCTGATGAAGAAGAGAAGCCTGATGTTCATGATGAAGAAGAGAAGCCTGATGCTGATGATGAAGAAGAGAAGCCTGACGCTGATGATGATGATGAAGAAGAAGAGAAGCCTGATGCTGATGATGATGAAGAGAAGCCTGATGTTGACGATGAAGAAGAAAAGCCTGATGTTGATGAACTTGATGAAGATCCTGAGAGTTTTGAGCAGCATGTTGATAATGCAAGAGAAAAAGCTGATGAAGAAGACAGGGAAGCTGACGAGTCGAGTTCAAGAGAAAACATTGACGACTCCGACTCCGACTCTGGAAAGAACCAAGGGACCGGATTCGAACAACAAAGTAGTCCCGGAGAGGAGCAGAAAGGCGAGGTTGATGAACTTTCTGATGATGAGCCTCTCGTAAGTCATAACTAACCAGTAACCAGCCTTACAATTACCGAATGCAATACATTAAGCTTATATCACAAATTTTCATCAATTGCAGAGCAAGTGGAAGCATCGAGCAGGAAAACGAGGCTTGAGGTGAACACATACAGAGTTGCTCGGTCACCTAGTATAGTTGTCAAATAATTTCAAACGGCCAATGGCTATGATGGATTCCAAGCGAGCTGCTGACAGGATCATAGGTGCCAAGTGGGTGCCAGTTTCGGTAAGCAAAAAAATGTGACAAATAGATTATACTGACCCAGTTGCTTCACAGCAGCTACATGTAGAATGTAACATAGCAGTCACAGTTTATTATGTTTAGGGGATCAAAATATTAAGGATTACTAGTTTTTGCAGTAGGGAATAGATTAGTAGGTCTCTTGCATATATTCGTATGATGTTTGTTCTTTTCTTTTCTTTTCTTTACTGCCTTTATATGACCTTTCTGATTTATATGTTAAAAATTGCCACATGTATAGTTTGAATATACATGTTACTACAGATAACGTATTCATGGTTGAATTGTAATGTCCAGTATATGAATGATTCATTTGCCTCCTCTCCTTCCTCCTTTGCTTTGTTGTTCTTGGTTGGTCATTGTCAAAGGGGCAAAATGATGAAACAATTGCTTTTTAACAGTGTTGTCAAACTGATGTTGTAAACATGGATTTTTGTATTTTTTTTTTCTTTTGTTGAATTACCCGTAGATTCATGTCTGTTCTAGCTTCTAAGTTTCGTCATTCAATTTTTCCTGTTTAATTCGCTCTTAAATTTTAAAGTGTTTAATAAGTTTAATTTTGTATTCAAGTGGTTCCTAAATTTAATTTTTAAATGTGTATAGAATAAATTATTGATTTATTTGATTTTTTTTAATAAAAAATAAGATTTAATTAAAATTAAAAGTTGAAGGTTGAATTAAAATTAAAATTGAAAGTTGAAAGTTTATTAGTCATAAAAAATGTATCTTATCTTAATACTCCAGATAGTATAATTTATTTTTAAAAATATATCAGACAAAAAAATTAAGTGTTGTAAATTTGAGGAGTATAACGGCGTAAACGAGAACATGGATATAGAGAAAATATAATCTAATAATAAAGTAAATATTAAAATAAATAAAACATAATATATAAATAAATAAAATAAAATAAATCAACAAAATACGAAATAAGAAATTTCTCTAAAATGGAATTTGGCCAATGTGTGTCTTTCAAAATTCAGCAAATGTTAGTATTTCTAGGTAATTTGGTAAGTAGGAGATGAATTATATAGACACTAATAATGTGTAATGTTGAGATACATGGACAACATTTTAAGAAATAAGGGCAACACATGATCAATGGACACTAAGTATGAGTATCTAATGGACATCTATTATTATATATTTATAATACCTCCTTAGATGTCCATTGTATATATGAAAGTATGTCTCGATAAAACCTTACTAGAAACAAAATCAAATGGGAAAAAAATGAAGGGAAAAAGTACATAGTTCATAATTTATACTCCTAAAAAGTATATTTACTCATCGATCACACTTCATTAAAAGCTTATTATGAATCATCCATGTGTTACTCCCTCTCTCAGGTTAGTCTCTTTACCTAAGAGAGGCGTGAGGACAATAAACATCAACCCTTTTATGACATCCATTGTCAACCTCTACATTTGTTTAAACCCAGATCATAATCATTTAAATATCGAATATGACACGATTTTTTTCATATTTCTGTGCAAAAGTAGGACATTACTAAATGCATTAATGTAAAATCATTAAACATAATGTAGTATAATAACCGGAGGTAATACCAACATTTCCATCTATCTCTAACGCAAAAACTCATTAAGTCCAATTATAAGCAAACATGCACCAGATCATCCTTCACATGAACTGACACATATGTGATGCTTACAATAATATTGTCAAAAGAAAACATGTACATATGACAACATATAGGTGCTAGAATTGAAAGGTAACTCAATGATGGCAGGCGAGACTCTAGCAAGCTAGGCTTTGGAAACTCTTTTACTACTGGAAAATGGAAAACATTTAAAAGAGTGAGCTGAAAGTCCAATGAGTGATAGATAATACATCCTTTTTTAAAAAAAACTTCATTGGTAAACATTTTCATTAAATAGGTAAACAGTTAGATTCAGGACTCATTTAAGAAATGAAATCAAAACATTTAGATAATTAAAAGCTCATATAGAAAATCGATTAAAAATTATTTGAATATCGTTGTAAATCATTCAACAACTCTTATACCCATAATCCTTATTTGAGGTAGAGCATTGCTCAATACACTCAACGTCGAAAACTTAGTTGAGATATACTTCTTTTGGTACATACAACTCAATAATCTCTCATACGTGCACGTAGAATGTCCCCAAAGGGCTACTCACCCCAACACACGACCCAAAGCCTATAGGTGTGCTACAGCGAGTCCCAAAGGCTTGGTCGGATACCTTCACTCTTTTGTCCTTTAGTATCCTAATTTTTCATTTCAGTAATCCAGAGTAATGCTCAGATAGTCAAAACATCTTTTTAGACATCATTTTGAAGGAAATCGTAAACATGAAGATTTCCATGAGAAGCGGAAGGATCGTTCCAAATTCTATTCGAAATTGAACATAAACAATTACAGTACAAGAACAATTACAGTATGCTAAATGATAGAATCAAGGGATAGAGTATGCATACCTTTGAAGAACCATTCTTCAAACTCCCTCATTCAATCTCCAAGCATCCTCGAAACCAATCGAGTTGAGTGAGGACACCACCACAATAGTTACCTTGGTATTCTTGGTGTGAGAATTCAGGAGTTGTGGGCTCTGTATGAACTTGGCTTGAGGAAGAGTCTGGAAGACAACAATCGTGTAGACGATCAAGCAAGTGGGAGATAGCAAGCTGTCTATCATATAGACGATGTGCTCAATCATTTAGTAAATGGCAACTTATCGTATAGACAAAGTATACGATCGTTTAGTCTCTGTGAACGACACTTGATAGCTTGTCGTGAGAAACTTTCTGAATGTGGCAACCTCTAATTTTAGGAAAACATATTTCCTTTTAACTCATGTTCACCTTAACCATCAATAACCTCCCACTTAATTGGTTATTAGAGAAACAGATTTAATTATCAAATAATTAATATATTATAAATAAATATGATAATCAACGTACCAAATTATATTTATAACTTATAGTTTTAATATTTCATCTCATGAAACATATAAACCATAGTTCTTTTTCTATTTTATGGTACATAATGTAAATTATATTTACATTAATCCTCCACTTGATGTATCACATACATCACACCAATTATATCATATATAATTGAATTTTCTCTTGTTAATTTGAACACTTCAAACTAATCCCAAGAACTGATTCTTAACTTGAATCCATTAAGCTACCAAGGAGACCTTATGGACCTATAGCTTGAAGCTCCAACGGTACGTGAATACTAACTAAACTCTTTAGTCACGGGATCCACCATCCGTTAACTGCTGGCACTCCACTAAATACCGACAACTGCACTTTCCTCACTACAAACATATTTCTATGTCCATATCAACCAATCAACAGTGTGATAATCTTTCACAGATCGCTCGTAAGTATAGCTGGGCCAATTTACCATTTTGCCCCTCTAGTTACATCTAACTTCTTAAGTACCACTAATTCCTCTAATGAACATAAGTCATAGTCCTACTATGAGTGAGTCCTTTTCCAAAGGGAGGCTGTGGCCACTATGTTCAAGACCTGGAATCAGCCCTTAAGAGAGCAATCTATCTACTTACCCCTGCTTCGGGGAAGAAGTGAATTCCATCTTGTGTAATTGAGTTCCCAACTCCTCAATTAGACAAATCCCCAAAAAGGTAGGCTTGTTGAGTTGACAATCTGGCCACTCTCTCCCATATTAATCAAAGGACCGTCTTCAAAGGCAGGAGTTCCAAAAACACTCAGGATTAAGGTCATGTCACCTATATTTGTTTAAGTGAGATGTAAGTCTCAAGTATTAATGGCGTTATATAAATAGACTAATCATAAGTCTTAAGTATCAACGGCGTTATATAAAGTCAATCATCTTGTGGTCCAGTCTTATATAAACTCTTTGTATAGGACACCCCTACTCGCATGTCTCCATATGAATAGTCAAGATCAGATCATCTATAGTAGTTCACAACACTTGTAAACCTCTACAAAGCGGGCCGTATTCGTAGTGTCACCAGGATAAGGTATCCCTCCTTAATCCTTATACTACAGACCTTTTTAGGTTATTACTAAGGCATGATCCACTTGTATATCTCATATACATGCTTAAGTTTACATACAATAACTATAGATCTTTGTTTATTGGATATGAGTAAATGCAAATAAAATAACTCTTATTTTATTAATAACAATGTGTACAAAGTTTACAAACTACGAGACTCTGGGAGAATTAGAACATCAATCCCAACACATTTTTATCATACCATAATAATAGAGTTTTCAACCACTATACCAATCCATTATAACGTGGTTAGAAAAAAAACATAAGAATTATATACAAAAAAATCAACTACCATGTAGTATTAATGTCACACTCCCTCCTAGTTTACTCTCTTAAATTGAAAGGGGACATGACGACAGTAGTTACCGACCTACTTGTCAGCACTTACTGCCTAACTTAAGTGAAACCTACTTAAAAATCCTTAAAATGTAAAAATGACTTAGCAGTAAATCAACTATAACTTTAACAAGCAAAACAAGCTAAATACCATTCTGAAAAAAAACAAACATATGTCCAACAAACAGTACAAGAACGAAACATGGGTCCCAAAATAAAATCCACAAAGTCCTAGACTCTCTCAAAATATGTGTACATCAAACAAGCTTAACCTAAGTTTATTCCTTCCTAACCGAGCTTTGAGTGGCAAGCAACAGTGGGTTCAAGCGCAAGGAAATTGATTGCTACCTGAGAAAAGGAAAACATTTACAAACAGTGAGTTTGGTTACCCAGTGAATGACTCATAGAAATACAGTTTGTCTCAAGCCTTTCATATAAATTATTGTAAACAAATAAACATGTTGGAAATAATCTCAAGCAACTTATCTCATACATTAATTATAGCGTCATAATAAAACATACTGTTAAATCTTAGTTGAGAATGAGCATTCGTAGCTCAAGCTCTCAATGTCCATTCATAGCTGTGAGACCCATGAAGGAAATTGGACACGAGAATTTCCATGAGCAGCGGAAGGATCTTTCTAAATTTCAATCGTATATGAACATTACAATTACAATCACAAACGGTGACATATGGTTATGCATAAAACAGAAACTGCAACATGCTTTACTACATGATCAAGGGAAGGAATTAACGAACCTTTGAAGACTCATCTTCAAGTTCCTTGATCACAAACGCTTGATCACAGCAACACAAAAACACACGAACGTTCGTCCAACATGACCGCTACACTGCACAATCACGACGAACTCGAACTAAGCGATCGCCAAGGTCACGAACCGCTTGATCACAGCAACACAAAAACACACGAACGTTCGTCCAACATGACCGCTACACTGCACGATCACAGCGAACTCGAACTAAGCGATTGCCAAGCCCTCGAACACCACTAACACCGCAAATGGCCCTACAGAACCTCAATTGTGTTGAGTTGAGTAAGACACCACTAAGAAGGTTATGTCTGTATTCTCGGTGTCAGAATCCAGATGGTGGGCTCTGTGTGGACTTGTTAGAGGCAGAAAACCGGAGGAAGAACAATCGTGTAAATGATTGAGCAAATGGGAGATGAAACAACCTATCATATAGGTCGATGCCCAATCGTTTAGTAAAAGCTATGTGATCGTTTAGCTCATCGTCTAGCTGAGTGTCTATTGTGTAAGAACACTCCACGATCGTTTAGCTAACTCCAAGCTGTCGCTTAGTAAATCTGATTTATAGACAACTCTCTGTGAGTAATTTTCGAGATTGGAAGTCTCAAATTAACAATTTTGCATATCATAAAACAACACTAAAAATAGGAAAACATTTTTCCTTTTATCTCATGGTTACCATGAAACCACCAATAACCTCCCACTCAATTGGTTATTAGAGAAAAAGAGATAATTATCCAATAATTAATATTATTATAAATATAAATGATAACCAACTTATGCTATATTTATAATCTATAGTTTTGATATTTCATCTCATGAAACATATAAACCATAGCTCTTTTTCTATTCCATAGCTCTTAATGTAAATCTCATTTACATTAATCCTCCATTAGATGTATCTCATATACCACACTGATCATATCATATATAATCGAATTACCTCTTGTCAATTTGAGCATTTCAAATCAACACCAAGAACTGATCCTCAGCTTGAATCCATTGAGCTACCAAGAGGACCTTATAGACCTGTAGCTCGAAGCTCCAACGGTACGTGAATAACTGACTAAACTCTTTAGTCACGGGATCCACCATCCGTTAACTGCCAGGTACTCCACTAAAGACCGATCGCTGAACTCTCATCACTACAGATATATTATGTGTTCATCTTAACCAATCAACAGTGCGACAACCTTTCATAGATCGCCCGTAAGTACAACTCGACCAATAACTGTTATGTCCCTGTAGTTACATCTAACTCCTTAAGTACCACTGATCCCTCTAATGAACATAAGTCATAGTTCTACTATGACTGAGTCCTCTTTTCCAAAGAGTGGCCACTATATTCAAGCCCTGGAATTAACCCTTAAGGGAACAATCTATCTATTTACCCCTGCTTTGGAGAAGGAGTGAATTCCATCTTGTGTATTGAGTTCCCAGCTCCCAAATAAGACAAGTCCTCGAAAAGGTAGGCATGTTGAGTTGGAAATCTGACCACTCTCACCCATACTAATCAAAGAACTGCCCCAAAGGCAGAAGTTCCTAAAACATTCAGGATTGAGGTCGTGTCACCTATGGTCATCTAGGTGAGATGTAAGTCTCTAGTATTAACGACTTTATATACAGAGTCTAGTCATCTCATGGTTCGGTTTTATACAAACTCTTTGTATAGGACACCCCTGCTTGCATGTCTCCACAGAATGGTCAAGATCTATTATCTGTAGTAGTTTACAACACATGAAAACCCCTACAAAGCGGGTCGTATCCGTAGTGTCACAAGGATCAAGAATCCTTCCTTAATCCTTATACTACAGATATATTTAGGTTATCACTTAAGGCATGATCCACTTGTATATCTCATATACATGCTTAAGTTTACATAAGATAACCATGGAGCTTTGTTTATTGGATATGAGTAAACGTCAGAATGAAATAACAGTTATTTTATTCATAAACAATGTGTATAATTATAAACAACGAGACTTCGGGAGAATTAGGACACCAATCCCAACAACCTATACTTTGGTCCCTTTATAAAGACTGTGGCCAGGAGACCGATACTTTGGTCTCTCATATAGAACCACCTACGTGCATGTGGAGTTTACTAAGTACCATTAACACCTTAGGTACTTCCTCGGGCACCTTCTATACCTTAGGTATCTGGTTTATTAGAATCGTATCATTCATAGAAGATTTGAGTATCATAAGCTTTAGGCATAACACTTACCTAGCTTCCGTCATAAGAGCATTATTACGATTCAACATGCATACTTCGCGAATTATAAACATGTAGTTTGTAATACTCTTTCATTCAAACTTAACATGTGCTAGGATTAGTAAAACTCATTTAAATGACTTAAAACATCATGCTTAAGAAATGCCATGAATCCTTTAAAACATAAATATAAACTATAGTTGCTTGGAAAACCCATGAACGCTAGCATGAAATTCATTTGGAACGTATGTTCCTTTTAGATACATATTTTTTAAAACATTTAGTCACTCACGGATCTTTAGACTTGATTTTTCCTAAGCTTGGTAGGCCTTTCCAATGGACGCTCCTACACATAAAAGAATAAGAGTTTAGTTACTACTTTGGTCTCCCTTTTGAGACTATTCTTTTAAACCAAGCTCATACTTAGCATGAAGTTTCCTGTTCCTCCAAAATTTTCAAATTCAATTTCTAACGTCAATATCTTGAAAACTAGGACTCATTTTAAGAAAGTTCCTTTTTCAAACATGCTTAGAATTTTGTTAACTATGCTACCTAAAAGTTTTAACATAAAACTACTTGTGGTTTAACCTTAGCCTTCAAATCTCTCCCGAAAATCCTAAATCGCAACTCCCTGCTTGAACAAAGATTCTAGGTTTAACTTCCAAAATATGTAACTCGAACCCCAGACCTTATCTTACACAAGTTCCTTCTACAAACTTTCTTGAAATGGTGTTAACAACCTTAAAATTTAGCTTGAAACTCCAAGTGGTTGGTCTAGATCTACGATTCTTTGTCGAGTGCTCGAAAATGCTTGAAAATGAACCTTCGAATCTTCCTTCCTTATCCGGCCCTCTATCCAGCAAGAACTCCCTTCCAAAGGTTCGATTTCAAAAACTAGACTCATAGAGCTTTCCAATGGTACCAAGTTCCTATGGTTTGCTTGAGAAAATCGTCCCAAATGAGCTCTTGAAGTTCTCTTCGCTTTTTATACTATCGTCCAACCCTTTTGCATGAAATCTCCTTAAGCTACCTCACTTACTAGTGTAGATTAAGGGCCTAGATTAAGCCATCTATCTGGATAACTAAAAGAAAAGTTTAAAACTGAGTGTTTTAAGCAACTTGAACCTCGTTAGAAAAACTCGATGGAAAATTCAATGGCTCTTTGTTGAATACTCGATGGGAAACTCGGTGCTGGATGGCTTGCTCGATGCACGTTCCTTACTTGATCACTCGTACTTGACGCACGCGCTTCCTTGCTTATATTCGATGCTTGACCCTTCCTTTTTTGCTTACACTCGATGCTCGACCCTTCCTCGATCGCTTATTTTCGATGTCGGCAGCATTTACTTGATTCCTGCCTTATGTTTACTTGATGCTCAATCACCCCTCTTCACGACCAATTAGCCAGAAATTCTCTTTGCAAGGCTAGATTAATAAGTATCTGAGAGCTAAGCTCCCATATTTAAACATTTTCCTTCTTCAACTTATCCTTTACTTAAAAACCAACAATTTTAATCTAACTTAAATATTTAACCCCAAAACTTTGCTTAACTCAAACAATAAACATAATTAAAAAGGAAAAGTAAGGTGCGCGTTTTACAATTAAATGGCAAACTGTTTCAGAGTGAATTCAATTGAAAATTGATTTTTTTTTTTTAAATAAGTGTCACTCACAAATTCTAGCTCGATCCTAGCTTGTCCCCTCAGGTCGATACCCATAGGTATATGATACCCAGTGAAGGCCAACTATGGGTATGTGATGCTTTAGTTTATTATATCTCTTTAAAAACTCAAAAATTGAACATTATGTGTATAAATGTATGTTACCACTAGAGTGTTAGTCCAGGTGGGAGTTTGTTGGGTTTTATGTCCTAAAACTCGTGGTTTGTAAACAATAAACTTATTCTATTAATCAATATAGATGTTATTGAATGTTTGAATTGCTCATTTCGTTTCAGAAATAACCTAAATTCAATGAACTAAGTTTCGTGACTATTACACGAGTACTTGAACTTTATGTGGAAACATAAGAGTGGATCAAGTTTGAGTAAATAGTCAAAATGGTCTATAGTATAAGAACAAGATTGAGAACCTTATTCTAGGGATACTATAGGATGCGATCCACTTTGTAGATGTTACAATTGTTATAAAGTGCTACAAACGAAGTGATCCTAATTCGTTTATATGGAGACATGCGAGCCGGGGCATCCTATGCAAAAAGTTTATATAAGATCAGACCAAGAAATAAGTCACTCTTACTTTATAATGCTATTTATTATTTAAGACTGACTATTTCAAAGCGATGACCTAGGTAACTTGACCTTAATCTTGAGTTAACTATGAACTACTGTTTATTCGGGATTATCCTTAAATTTACATGGGTGAGGGTTGGCTTAACAACGCCGACTCAATAAGCCTCCCATTTCAGGGGTAGGACCGAGTATATAGCTGAGGACATAGGGTACAAGATGGAATTCTAATTATTGGCATTAACATGCAATTAGCGGATGTAAACAGAATCATTAAACACTCTAATCCATTCCATTTTAGCAACTAAAAAATGTTCATAGAAAAAAAAAAGAGGGTTTCTGATATACCTTTGTAGAACTCCTTCAATCCATGAATTCAGCTTGATTCTTCACTCCGAAAGAATGTAGACCACTACTTGATCTTCCCTGCTATTCTCTAGGACCTTAGATTGGATTATAGGATCTAAAGTGAGTTTGAATTCAAGGGAATTTTGAGAAAGGATGATCTAGTTTAGGTGGTTTTTGTGTTCAAGTCATGAAGAACATCTTCTTCAACTTTTTTCTTGCAAATCAGCCATGCAAACCACCCCTACCAGCTCAGATCTGTTGAAGTTTTATTCACCTCAATCATGCAATGCATAGCCAATTGACAACACCTTCTTGTGAGATTTGAGTGGGAATTGAGTATTGAACTTTGGAAAAACCCACTAAAAACCCACTCAAAATGGAAATTGGTTTATAAAAAAAAAAAAAATCATTTTAAAAAGCAAATTTCAAAATTTTAATTTTAATTTCTAAAACTTAAATTAAAAAAAAATTGATTTTATTATTTTGAATTTTCATAAAATTCAAAATTTCAATTTAAATAATATTAATTTTAAATAAAATTATTTAATTAATTAAAGAAATTTAATATCCATTATTAAAATACCACTTCCCTAACACAGATTCCTATTCATGTAATTTAATATTTAAATCAATTCTAAATATTCTCCAATTCTCCAATTCAATTTAATTCATCAATTAAACGTGTAATTATATCGTATATAATTATCGATTCCTTTAATTTAAATTTGAACACTTTAAATTTACTCGTCACTCTATTCTAAGGTTTAATCCCTTTGTGAGCTAGTATGGGGACCTAATGGACCTACAGATCATGGGCTCTGACGATCCAAGATTAACTGGCTAAACTCTTTAACCTAAGTATTCAACATTCGTTAACTACCGATTCACTCCACTAAAGTTTGGTAGTTGCACTCTTCTCACTGTAGATATAATTGTGTCCACTCGATTAACCATAATCAGTAAGCCAACCCTTCACAGGTTGTTCGTAATAACGGCTGGTTAAAATATTGTTTTACCCCTGAGATTACATCTTGTTCCTTAAGTCCTACTGATTCTCTAATGAACAATTAGTTTGTAATCCAATCACTAAATTGAGTCTCTCTCGGGCCAATGAGAGGGTGAGGTCCCTTGTTCAAGACCCGGAGTCAACACTTAAGGAAACAACCTCTCCACTATCCCTAAAAGCGGGTAGTAGTGATTTTCATCTTGCACCCTATGTCCCTAGCTATCTACCCGGTCTTATCCCTGAAGTGGGAGACTTATTAAGCTGGCTCTGTTGAGCCAACCCTCATCCATGCAAATTTGGATAATCTCGAATAAACAGGAGTTCATAGTTAGCTCAGGATTAAGGTCAAGTTATGTAGGTCATCGCTTTGAAATAGTCAATCTTAAATACTAAACAATGTTATAAAGTAAGAGTGACTTATTTTTTGGTTCGATCTTAAACAAACTCTTTGAATAGGACGTCCCCACTCACATGTCTCCACATGAACGAATCGGGATCACTTTGTTTATAGCACTTTACAATAATTGTAACATCTACAAAGTGGACTACATCCGATAGTGTCCCCAGAATAAGGTACCCAGTCTTATCTGTATACTATAGACCATTTTGGCTATTTACTCAAACTTGATCCACTCTTATGTCTCCACATAAAGCTCAAGTACTCATATAATAGCCATGGATCCTAGTTTATTGGATTTAAGTTATTTCTAAAACAAAATGAGCAATTCAAACATTCAATAATAACTTTATTGAATCAAAATTCATAAATATCTATATTGATTAACATAGTAAGTTTCTTGTTTACAAACCATGAGTTTTAGGATGTAAAACCCAACAACTCCCACTTGGACTAAAACTTCAGTAGTAACACATATTTATATACATAATGTTGAGCTTTTGAGTTCCTAGAGAGAAATACAATAAACTAGGGCGTCGCATACCCATAGTTTGCCTTCACTAGGTATCATATACGGTATACCTATGGGTTTTTCTCCTACTTGCCCTAGATTATACAACCCGTAGTCCTAAACTCACTAGGTGACCCTCAAACACTTTAGCCTAGAGGACCCCTGTAAACATATCAGTATACAGTAGACTTCTAATTATCAACAAATAAGGAACACATCTTAAACCCCCAACTTCTTGATTCTCGATGCCATCACCAAGTTTTGGTGGCTTGAGTTTCTACTAAACCCATGTTATGGCTAGGCTATCACACAACCCTCCAAATACGTCGAGGAACTCCCAACTCTTTGAGTAAGATTCATCTAACCAGTCTATAATTGCTATGGAAACTTGAACAATACTAGCTCTATCACTCATGTATACTTCTTCAAGTAAAGTAACATTTGTCGATACAAATACTTGATTTTCTTCTGAGTTGAAGAAGTATACTACTATTGGGTTACATACGGATAAGCATACTATTTTGAACGATGTTCGAATTTCTTAGGGTCCGATACCAACACATATGCCGGTCTTTCCCAAATTTTGAAATATGTAAACATCCTTTTCTTGTCATAAATAGCTTTTATGACCTCTCCACATCTCATATGGAGTTTCAGAAAACCTTTTAATTATATAACAGTCACTACTGTATACTCCTAAAAAAAATTTAGGCAACTGAGCACAACTCATCTTTCAACCGATCCATGTCTAACAGGCTTCTATTTTTCTTCCCGAGAGAGCTGTGACTAGATCTCATATTCTATCAAATAGTTTTGGAGATTTTATGTACTCCACCTCGATCTGATCGAAGTGTCTTAATTGTTTTACCTAACAAGTTTTCATACACCTTGAACTTTTCAAGTGTTTTAGACTTATGGTTGAGTTAGGTAAATATAATTGTACTTTGAATAATCATCAATAAAATCGATGAAACATTCATACCCTCCGTGTGCTTGACATTCATTGGACTATAGAAGTTTGAATGTGTGAGTTCCAAGGGTTCTTTGGCTCTTAAAATTTTTTCTTATAAAAGATCTTCTGGTTATCTTATCTTCAAAACAAGATTCACATAATGTTAAAAGGGTTGTCTTCTAACTGATTTAGATGACCACTTTTAACCATTCTTAATCTTATTAAGATTTATATGTCCTGATCTTTAATTGCCAAAGATAAGTACTTGAAGAAACCTTTGCCTTTTATTTTTTTTCAACTGTTTTAAATATCTAAATATTTGAAATGGCCTATGCTTTGGTCGGTTTTAACATAGAAATTGTTTTATAGTAGCATATAAAAATATTTCTTTTGCTAATGAGCACTTCATTTATGTCAAAAGGATACTTTTATACAATTGTTCTTACAAAGATAGATATAAAACATTTCATTTCATAAACAAGAAGTACAGTATCTAATATAATGGATCTATCTTTTGATAACAACTTCAAGAACTCCCACTGATTTTTCTGAGATAGCCTCCCTAGTTCACAACCTTGAGAGTTATCTTTTCTTCTGCAAGCATTCTTAAAAAACTAATTTCCTGATTTTGTTTGTTTTTTTTTTTTTTGCAAGGTACTTCAGACAATTTCTTTTCCAGTACCCATCTTTGTTGCAGTAGAAACACTTTCCTTTGTGTGCAACTTTAGCCTTGCTTTTGCTGTTAGTAGGAGCCTTCCTCTTCCCATTCCTCTTTTTCATCTAAACACTTTTGTTCTTGAAAGAAGAAGAAGAGTCAGACTTTATCTTAGAGGACGATACTCTTTTATCTGCAGTGACAACATTTACCTCTGCTTCCTGTCCCTTAGTTTTCAAGAGGGACTGATAAGTCCGTAGCTCATTGAGAAGAGTGATCAAGTTATTTTCTATCTTGTTCATCATCAAATTTGTGTGAAACTGTAAGAAACTCTTCAGAAGAGACTCTAGAATAAAACTGACCTGACTTTTCTCGTCTATAACAACTCTGTTTACTTCTACTATATTGAAATGGACCATCATGTCCAAGACATGTTCTCTAACAGACGCCCCGCTTTTCATACGATAATTATAAACGTATTTGATGGCATTATGTCTAAGAGAGAAGGATGATTGTCCAAACATCCGCCGTAGAGATTCCATAATCTCTTTTGCGGTATGCATGCAATCATGTTTCTTCGCCAAAACATCAGATATGTTTGCAAGAATACAGGCTCGAGCTTTTTCATTTGCTCTTGTCCAATCATATGCTTCCCAAATAGTTTGCTTTGCGTTCGAGCCAGGGTTAAGAGGACATTCCTCATCTATTATTAGTATTGTGTTCAAGTTTGATTTCTTTGTAGCATAATTGTCCCCATTAAGTTTCTCATAAGCCAGTAACTATATTAATGAGCTAATCATCTCTGAAAGTATAAACAAAATCTATTAGTGAATTACTTATAAATCCAATACCCAAATTTCATTATTTTATTTGCAACAATACTTTAGTGAGTCAGAATAGATGCTAACGAGGGGCAGTCAAATACTCCTTCACTGAAGCAAGACCATCTTGACTAAATACTAATTTTAGAATAACTCATATTTCTATAGTTATTTATTTACCGTTTTTGGTCAAGAACTTACTAACCAAAAAGGGGATGAATCAGACCTCCAAGACCCGAATCGATTGAAGTGGTTCACTTCCCTCTAGTTGGGACGCGTGTGTTCAATCTGGGCTAGGATGAGCAGCGTTGCAATGCTTCACCAAGCATTGTAATGCCACAGGTTGTTGAAGAACAGCGTTGCAACGTTCTGTGGGCAGCATTGCAACACTACCTAGCAGTAGCTTCACAGCAAGTTTTCATCAGTTGACCTTTCTTGCTTCTTTCTTCAATTATGGCCTAATTACAACTCTATTGACTGTAACAAATTTAAAGACTCTTAATCACACATTAAGGCCTATAAACAAAGAGCAAATTACAAAAATTAACACTTAATTGAAGAGAATTTTAATATCAAAACTGAAATTATCCATATCAACAACCATTTTCATACAACCTATGAAAATCACTTATCAAGCTAAAATTAACACGAATTGAGTGCTTAAATCATGCTCTGATACCAATTGTTGGCATTAGTATGTAATTAGCAGAAGCAAACAGAATCATTTAGTACTCTAATCCATTCAATTTTAGCAACTAAGAAAGCATGTTCATAAAATAAAAAAGTGAGTTTCTAATATACCTTTATAGAACTCCAATCCACGAATGCAGCTTGATTCTTCACTCCAAACGAATGTAGAACATTAGACCCTACTATTCTCTAGGACATTAAATTGGATTGTGGGATCTAAAATGAATTTGAATTCAAGGGAATTTTGAGAGACGATGATTTGGTTTTGGTGGTTTTTGTGTTCAAGTCATGAAAAAGATCTTCTTTAACTTTTTTCTTGCAAATCACCCATGCAAACCACCCCAACCAGCTCAGATCTGTTGAGGTTTTATTCACCTCAATCATGCAATCAGATTGCATAGCCAATTAACACCAGCTCCTTGTGAGATTTAATTGGGAATTGATTGTTGAACTTTGGAAAAACCCACTCAAAATGGAAATTAATTTAAAAAACATTTTTTTAATTTTAAAAATCAATTGTCAAATTTTTAATTAAATTTCTAAAACTTAAATTAAAAACAAAATTGATTTTCTTATTTTGAATTTTCATAAAATTAAGATTTTCAATTCAAATAATTAATTTTAAATAAAATTAATTTAATTAATTACAATAATTAATATCCAAAATTAAATTATTAGAAAATCAATCCCCTAACATGAATCACTATTCATGTAATTAAATCAAATTTAAATATTATCCAATTCTCTAATTGTGTTTAATTCATCAATTAAACGTGTAATTATATCATATATAATTATTAATTCCCTTAATTTGAATTTGAACACTTCAAATTTACTCATCACTCCAGCATTCGTTAAATCGTTATCTGTATATAATTATTAATCCCTTAACCGGCTAAACTCTTTAACCTAATTAACCAGAATTCGTTAACTACCAAGTCACTCTAGTAAAGTCCAGTAGTTTCACTCCCCTTACTGTAGATATAATTGTGTCAACTCGATATAGCCATAATCAGTAAGGCAACCATTCACAGGTTGTTCGTAATAACGGTTGGGTTAAAAAGTTGTTTTACCCTCGAGATTACATCTTATTCCTTAAGTCCTACTGATCTTCTAATGAGCAATTGATTTGTGATCCAATCACTAAATTGAGTCCCTCTCAGGCTAATGAGAGAGTGTGGCCCCTTGTTCAAGACCCGGAGTCAACACTTAAGGGAACAACCTCTTTACTATCCCTAAAAGCGGGTAGCAGTGAATTTCATCTTACACCCTATGTCCCAAACTATCTACTCGGTCTTATCTCTGAAGTGAGAGGCTTATTCAGCTGGCACTGTTGAGCCAACCCTGACCTATGCAAATCTAAGAATAATCCTGAATAAATAGGAGTTCATAGTTAGCATAGAATTAAGATCAAGTTACCTAGGTCACCGCTTTGAAATAGTTAGTCTTAAATAGTAAACAACGTTATAAAGTAAGAGTGACGTATTTCTTGGTCCGATTTTATACAAACTCTTTGCATAGGACGCCCCTGCTCGCATTTCTCCATACGAATCAAGGTCACGTCGTGTGTTGCTTTACAACAATTGTAACATCTACAAAGTGGGCCGCATCTGATAGTGTCCCTAAAATAAGGTACCCAATCTTATCTGTATACTATAGACCATTTTGGCTATTTACTCGAACTTGATCCACTTTTATGTCTCCACATAAGGTTCAAGTATGAAAGAGTAATATAACATACAATGGAGGAATTCAGAATCAATAAGCACTTAAACTACAATTAATTTGAGTTTTAAACATGTTTTTCATATGACGTCCATAAATGGGTTTAAAATAAACATTACCTTTGAAGATCTTTTCCACGAATTCAATAGAATTTCACCAAGATTGAGCTTGATTCTTCAAGAAGACCACCACCAAGGTCTTCTCTACTATGGTCAAGAAGGAATGTGTGGTGGAAACACTAAAATCAAGCTGAATTGAGGATGAACTAGTGAGGGTCGAGTAGGGTTTTCAGTTCGTTAGCACTTTAGTAAGTAAACTCAGAATCCTCTTCTTTCTGCATGGAGCTTCTATATATAGATAGAAATCATGCAAACCAATAGGGCTGTATGGATGGCACCACCTACTTGGTGATAATTGCATAAATCAATT
This sequence comes from Benincasa hispida, assembly GCF_009727055.1. NCBI lineage: Eukaryota > Viridiplantae > Streptophyta > Magnoliopsida > Cucurbitales > Cucurbitaceae > Benincasa > Benincasa hispida. Next base: position 23,691,939 of record NC_052356.1, read on the forward strand.
GGAATTTGGTGAGATTCCATTAAATTGTAGTTAGTAGATTTTTCCTAAAATTGGAAAAATCCACTAACTTAAAACTAATTTTAAAAAGAAAAAATGATTTTAAATTAGTTTTATAAAATTAATTCAAAATAATTAATTTAAATAAAACTAATTTTAATTTTAATTAAAAGAACATTAATTTAATATCTCAATATTAAATTAATAAAACACCAATTTCACCAATATGATTCAATTTCATATTTAAATCGTAATTTAAATATTAATTGATTTTCCAATTTCGTTTAATTTCAACTAAATTAAACGTTTTTTTATTGTATCAAATACAAAATTGAAAACCCTAAAAATTGAATTTGAACATTTCAAATTCGTAACCATAATTCCAAAATTCATCCAATTAATACTCAATTTGTTATTCCAATTTATGAGCTAATAGAGGGACCTAATGAACCTACAGATCATGAGCTCCAACGATTTGTAATTAATCTGTTAAACTCTTTAAACTGAATTAATTACTGTTCGTTAACCATTATAGCACATCACTATAACTCAATAGTTGTACTCTCCACACCATAGATATATTTCTATCCATGTAAACCATAATCAGTAAGTCAATCCTTCACAGATTGTTCGTAATTATAGCTGGGTCAAAATTACCATGTTACCTCTATAAATACATCTTGTTCCTTAAGTTCCCACTAACCCTCTAATGAATAATTGATTCATAATACTAATTATGAATCACGTCCCTCTCTATCATGAGAAGGCAGGGCCCCGATTGTTCAAGACCTGGAATCAGTACTTAAGAGAATAACCTTCTGCTAACCCTAAAACGGGTAGGAGCGAATTCCATCTCGTAGAGCTATGTCCTCAGCTATCTATCTAGTCTTATCCCCAAAATGGAAAACTTATTAAGTAGTACTGTTGGACTATTCTCACCCATGCAGATCAAAGGACAATCCTGAATAAACGGGAGTTTATAACTAGCTCAAGATTAAGATCGAGTTATCCTAGGTTACTTTAGTATGAAATAGACAGTTTTAAGAGTAAACGGTCGTTATAAAGAAAAGTGACTATTTCGTGGTCCAGTCTTTACGCAAACTCATTGCATAGGATACCCTCACCCACTTGTCTCTACATGAATGATCTGTGGATCACAACGTTTGTATCACCTATACAAAATATGCCGCATCTAATAGTGTTAGCAGGATGAGATACCCAATTTCATCCATATAATTATAGTCTATTTAGGCTATATACTATTAATTTGATCTTGTTTATGTCACCACATAAAGCTTAGTATTCATACTATAGCCATGGATATGTTTATTTGATTTTTATAATAGAACGCAAAATCAACAACTTTATTGAATAAAATACTCAATAATATTTATTGATAAATAGAATGTTTAACACAAAATTTACGAACTGCGAGTTCTAGGACATTTCCAACAAAGTACTCATGTAATAGCCATGGATTAAGGTTTATTGAATTTAGGTTATTTCTAAAACGAAATGAGCAATTCAAACATTCAATAACAACTTTATTGAACCAAACTTCATTAACATCTATATTGATTAATAGAATAAGTTTATTGTTTATAAACTATGAGTTTTAGAACATAAAACCCAACAGATATGCCTCCCTATCTTCATTTGACTTGAGATTCAGATACAAATTTAAGGTTATACTTTTTCTGTTTAAATCATTCCAACATCCAAGAATTAATCCCAAGATCTTAATTCATAATTTTCAAAGCTAGAATATTTTTTAAATATATTTATTTATCTCTAAAAAAACTTATGGAAATCAAATTACTCAAGTCGAACCTCAAAACATGCTTAAAAACATCTTAATTAACCTAAAATTACAAAGTCAACCCGAAAATCAACCATTTTACCCTTTAATGACGAACAATAGGTGATGACCAGACTTCATCTTCAACCCTCAGCCTTAATTTCAACCATGTTTTCCAGCAGCACTTTCAAACTTAAATTCATCAATTTCTAACCAAATAACTTTAAATTTCTTGCATAAATAGTTTAATCAACATCTGAGTTAGCTAACTTGAGAGTTTGAAGCTTCGAAAACTCGTGAATAACTCAGAATCTGTTGCAAAACTCTACTGCCCTGTTTTGACAGAATTTTCGAGTAGCTTCGATTTTCCTATGAATTCGTCAACTTCCAACCAAAATTTGCAAAAACATCTTAACTTACTAGCCTCAAAGTTTCAGTTTCAGATTCATTTTCTAAAGCCCGAAATTCTCAAAACACCACAGCTTGCTCAGGTTTGCCCAAAAATTTGATCATCTTTTGTTTTCCTATCATTCCAGTCGTTTCCAATAGGAATTAGCTCAACTATAGTTCATAAGAATTGTGAAAGCATGTATTGAATAGCTTACCTCCAAATTTCAGACCCTAAATCGTTTTCTATAGCTCGAGATCTTCAAAACACTGAAGTTTGCTCAATCTGTACAAACAGAAGACTCACCTCAAAATTTTCCTTTTTTTCACCATCTTCTTCAACACTGACACTTCTCCACTCAACCCTTTATGTTTTGGCTTAAAAAAATTGGGAGTTCATGGTCGGCCGCTAGGTTCACTGTCGTTCGTGAACCCACGCTTACTCAAATAAAATTTGTATGCACCAAACTAACCCCTTAAACTAACTAGTAATACAAGTAGCAAGTCCGAGGTCGAACCACAGAGAGACGATTTGGATTCCTCAAAAGTTGGAACTTATAGGAAGTAACCAAGAGGGTTTATGAAAAATTGTGAAAACGAAAAGTGCGCAATGCAAACGAATGTGTGAATAATCAATCGAACAAAATACTTAGCTTGGATCTTTAAAGTTTAATTCTTTTCTCATCAATTCTATCATAGACTATTCAAAATATGCGTGAGAATATTCGAATTAAAATTTAGCCTACTCGGTTAAAATCCTAATCGGTAGTCCACAAATCAAGTTAATTAACAAAAAATCGAGAATCCTCAACCAATCAAGCAATATCATTAAGATTCAAGGCCTAAGCTAATTAACCGATTTCCATCATCTAATCAATTAATTGAGCGAGATTTATCTAAGTTAGAAAGTAAATGCTTGCCAAATGGAATCCCAATTTAACACAACAAACTAACTTAACTCATGCTTCTAGACTACCTAACGATTACAAATTAAGGCTAATCAAAGCAATCAATTAAACATGCATAGCTAATTTGTCAGATTATCTCATACACAAAAATTGAAGAATATGCTCAAGATAAATTCTCATAAATTCATAATAAACTCACAGAATTACAATACAAGTCTCAAGAATCGAATTGGAACGAAATTAAACTAACTAACCCAAGATAACGGTAAACCCTTTAGCCTCAAAACATGTTCGAAATCAATACAATTGGCAATGGGGAAGAAATTTTTACAAAATTTTGGTGCAAAAGGGAGCTAAAACAAGGTTGGAATAAAGTGGCGGTGCTCAAGATCGGGTGTACTTGGTATGATGTAATCGGCTGACCCAAATTGTTCTTTTACAGCGCATAATGGTCGAGCGTCACAATGCTGCCTTGATGATGTGTTGCGCACGCGTTGAGGTTGCATGTATGTAAAACCACGCAACATTGCAACGCTGCCTATTATGTCCTAGAACGTAAGAGGGCAGCGTTGACGAGCGGTACGACAGTGGCGTTGGGGCATTCCGGAGCGTTGCAACACTTGGGGCAGCGTTGCAACATTGTCTTGCCTTCGGGCATTCTGTCCAATAGTATTGAGCTAGCGTTGGACTTAGGTATAATAAGAGCGTTGCAACGCTCGACAGGGCAGCAACCTTCTTTCCTTTCTCATTTGATCATTTTAGCTCCTAACTTCATCATTTTAATGTCTTTTTTTCCCGAACGCTTAATCTGACTACTTGTATACTCGAGTCCTACAAAATAACTAAATTAATCAAATTAAGTAGCTAAATAACCCTGAGTTAAGCAGAAGAAGATAGATAGTCCATTTCCAGTGCTATCAGTTCGATTCAGAAAATAGCCATCACCGACATCAACTCTCCCCCTCTCATCATCGACTTTCTTTCTTCTTCCTTAGCTCATTTTCTTTTCTTTTCTTTTTTCTTTTTTTTTTTAAAAAAAATATTTAATAATAAAATTATTTATTATATATTTTTAAATTTTAATTCCTCTTTAAATTTCTATTCCTTTTCCAAAGTTCCATTTTCTTCTATTTCTTCTTTTTCTTTTAAATTAATTCCCTTTCCCTTTTTATTTCTAAACTAAATTTCAACTTTAATTATCCTTCAATTAATAATCTTTGACCTTAAACCATATTAATTATTTTAATTCTTTCATTTAGGAGCGATTCAAGATCAAGGGTTTACAAGTTACTACCTCTTTATTGGAATTTTGTCATTGAAATTTAGTGAGTGGCATTAGGTAAACAACTAAGGGTATCTAGCTTTCATCTATTCTTCACTCTCTTAAGTAGCCTCTTCTACTGCATGGTTTCTCCATAGAAAATTTTATTAATGGAATCGTCTTGTTTCGTAACACTTGTTCCTTCAGGTCTAACACCTGCAGCGGTTCTTCCTCGTATGATTCTCTTCCAATTGTACTGGCTGAGATTCAAGGACATGTGTCGGATCTGGTATGTACTTCTTTAGTAGTGATAGTTGAAACACATCATGAATTCTTGATAACTCCATAAGCAGCACCAACCTGTAACTTGATGGTCCAATACGTTCTAGAATTTCATACGACCCAATATATCTCAAGCTTAGTTTCCCTTTCCTTCCAGATCGAAGAACACCTTCCAATGAGGTAATCTGAGGAAAACTTTATCTTCAACCTCAAACTTCAAGTCTCTCCGTCGTTTATTTGCTTCTCTTCTGTCGATCTTGAGCTATCTTAAGCTGTTCCTTGATGATCTTTATATTTTAAGTTGTAGCTTGCATGAACTCGGGTCCCAACAACTTTCTCTCTCCTACCTCATTCCAACATACAAGAGTATCACATTTAGACTGTATAAAGCCTCATAAGAAGTCATTGCAATGCTGGAACGATAACTGTTATTATATGAAAACTCCATTAAAGGTATATGTGAATCCCAACTTCTTTTAAACTGAAGCACCCAAGCTCATAGCATATCTTCTAAAGAGATCATTCTTTCTGACTGACCATCTGTCTAAGGATGAAAAAGTTGTACCAAAATACAATTTAGTGCCTAATTCTTGCTGTAAACTGGACCAAAACCTAGAAGTAATTTTTTAGTCTCTGTCTGACACTATGGACAAGGGTGCTCCATACTGACTTATAATCCTGTTAATATACATCTTGACCATCTTATCAAGTGTAAATGTAATCTTAATTGGCGAGCTGTCTTGGTAAATCTATCAACAATCACCCATATGCCATCAAAACCACTAGAAGTTCGAGGCAAACTAAATAGGAAATCCATCGTCACATGTTCCCATTTCCATTATGGAACAGGAAGGGGATTCAAGAGTTCTTCTGATTTCTATCGTTCTGGTTTAACCTACAAGCAAATCAAACACCTGGCTATATATTCAGCTATCTCTTGCGTCATACATGTCCATCAATAACGTTTCTTCAAAGTTCTGTACATCTTGGTACTTCCTGGATGCGTAGCATACACTGAGCTATGAGCCTCTTCTAGGATTGTATTTTTTAAGGTCAAATCATTAGGAACACATAATCTGTTGTGCGTAGAGCTCCATCATCTCTCAACACATAATCTATTCTTTGTTTCAGATTTACCACTTCTACTAACCTTCTGAGTACAGAATCTTCTGGTTGACTCTTAATAATATCTTTAATCAGAAAAGGTCTCACCTGGAAATGAGCAAATAGGCTTTTAGTTCATTTCACAGATACAACAACGTTAGAACTCTTCAGTTCCCTCAACAAATATATGTCAATAACATTAAGTGAAGCTTTAGGATACTTAGACTTTTTGCATAATGCATCAGCTATAACATTCGCTTTACCTGGGCGATAATTTATCGTACAATTATAATCCTTGATCAATTATAACCATCTTATTTACTTCAAATTCAACTCTTTTTGATCAAATATATATTTCAAACTTTTGTGGTCCGTATAGATTGACACTTCTCACCAAATAGATAATGTTTCTAAATCTGGCCAACACCACAGCTGCCAACTCTAGATCATGTGTTGGGTAATTACATTCACTCTTCTTTAGTTGCTTAGAATCATAAGCAATGGCCTTTCCTTCCTACCTAAGAACACAACCTAGTTCCTGATGTGAAGCGTCACAATATACCTCAAAATCCCTGGAATCGGAAGAATCAATACTGGGGCCGTCACATGTATCCTCTTCAACTCTTGGAAACTCTGTTCACACTTGTCAGTCCATTCAAACTTCACACCCTTCTTAGTTAAATTTATCAATGGTAAAGCCATTTTCGAAAATCCTTCGACAAATCATCGATAATATCCAGCCAAACCTAGAAAACTACAGACTTCTGATACCATTGTAAGCCTTCCATTTAACTATGGCTTCAGTTTTTTTAAAGATCTATACTTACACCTTCTACAGATATCACATGCCCTAGGAAAACAATTGGATCCAGTTAGAACTCACACTTACTGAATTTGGCTAATAGCTTCTTTTCGCGTAAAGTCTGCAACACAGTTCTTAGATGCTCAGCATGTTTCTCCCTATTCTCAAAGTATACTAGGGTGTAATCAATAAACACAATCACAATTTTGCTTTCATGGTGGAGTTAACAATACAATTTTTCTTAATACTCCTCCAACCTAGCTCATTTGTTTAAAGTGAACCCCGATCCCAAAGTTGATTTCCTTGAATCTATATCGATCTGAAAATTACAGTCAGTGTATCCTATAAGGTTCAGATCCTTGGCGCCATATACGAGCATATAGTCCCTTATTCTCCTAAGATACTTGAGGATATTTTTAACAACAGTCCAATGATCATATCTTGTATTGGATTGAAACATACTGATGATTCCTACTGTATAGCATATGTCAGGTCGTGCACACAACATGACATACATCAGACTACCAACTGCTGATGCATAGGGAATACATTTCATTTCCTCAACTTCTTTAGGTGTCTTAGGACATTCCTTCGATAGATGAATTCCATGTTTGAAAGGTAGTAAACCCTTCTTGGAATTTTACATTGTATATCTAGACAATATCTTGTCCATATAGGATGCTTGAGACAGGGTTAGCGTTTTATTCTTGTGATTTTGAACTATTTGGATTCCAAGAACATACTAAGCTTTTCCCAAATATTTCGTTGGGAATTGTGTTGCTAGCCGCTACTTAACGTTAGTCGGGTATCCTACATCTGCCCAATGAGTAGAATGTCATCAACATACAACACTAAAAATACTACAGTTTCGTTGACAATTTTCTTATAGAGACAAGATTCATCAACATTCTGTTCAAAGCCATAAGATTTAATCGGAGTATCAAATATTATATTTCAGGATCTAGATGTGTTTCAACCCATAAATATTAGCTGGCAAACTTCTTTCTCTTGACCCTGTTCAATAAACCCCTCTAGTTGAGCCACGTAGATACTCTCTTTAAGATTGCCAATCAAAAAGGCTGTTTTGACAAAAGGAGAGAAGTATATATGTGGGTATATATTAAATAGTGTACCTTACCATTTTGGTCGAGCCTTAAAAGTCTGTACCTTACCATTTTGATCTCGTTTCCTCTTGTAGATTCACCAAAAAAAAAAAAAAAAAGAAAAAAAAAGAAGGAAAAAGAAAATGGTTGAACTTTGGAACCTTGTAAATAGTCATAATACAATCAAGAGCCCAAAGAAAAATAATATGTAACATAATACACAAAACTAACAAATAATATATCAAATAATTGTAGAACTTGTACTAAGAAAAAACTAATAGTAGAACGAAGAAAATAATATTAAAAAAAAGCTAATAGTATATCAAAGAAAATAATATAAAAAAACTAATGATTGAATGAAGAAGATATAAAAGTAAAAATAATGACAATAAAAATTCAGTAGAAATTAAATAGTGTACCAAAAAATAATAGGATCAAACGAAGATAAAACGAAGAAAATGTCACCCAAACAAAAAGGAAAAAGAAAGAAAAGAGATGAATTTTTTTGAACCATGTAAATAGTCCAAATACAATCAAGCTAAAACAAAAATAAATTCTACATTTTGATATCCCAAAGAAATAAAATATGACCAAATTAGTAAAAGAACTTAAAGTACAAAAGTGAAAATAACACAAATCACATAAAAGAGACAACATTGAACAACCCACTGTGCAGTAGAAAAATCCAAATAATAGTAGAAGTAAATTAAATTAAATTAAATTAAAACAGTCATACAAGACAATAGGGAGGGTGAAAAAAATTTAAGTTCAAAAGATATGAAACATAACAATATAACAATCTAGTAATATAACATAATAATATAACAATATATGAAACATAATAATATAAAAAAAAATTATTATACAAAATTAGATGGACACACATACCAAATAATAATAATAATAATAATAAAATAAAAATTTACATTTGGTACAAAAGATATGAAACATAACAATCTAGTTCTAAAAACACCCATGACTACATAAAAAATGTACTCATGAAAATGCAGGCCATCATAATGAAAATGCAACAATGTCAAAGAAAAATAAATTCCACAAATGAGTTTGAAAGAAGGAAAAATAAAATAAAATAAAATAAAATAAAACATAGGAAAGAATTGAAACTAAAGAATGTCCACATAAAAGAGAAAAAAAAAATTAAAAGAAAACAACTTGTAATATGTCAATGAGAATTTAAGAAAATGAAACCAACAAAATTGAAAGGATAGAAGTAAAACAGGAACAATTCATAATTCGTCAAAGAGAGTTAAAGTATTACTTTAATAGAAAAAAATATACAAAAGTAAAACTAATGAATATCAACTCAAAGAGAAATCCAAGATAAACTAAAAAGAATGTCACATAAAAAAAAGAAATATGTATAGTTATAACAATGTGCAACATAATGCACTAAGCTAACAAATTTATAACCAACTAATAGTAGAACTTGCACTAAAAAATAATAGTAGAATTAAGAAAATAATATACAAAAATGAAAATAATGAATGCCAATATAAGAGAGAAAGAGTGATCATTATTTGAACAATCACAATTCAATAGAAAAACAATATACCAAACAATAGAACCAAACAAAGATAAAACTAAGAAAATGTCACAAAAAAAAAAAAAAAGGAAAATGGTTGAACATTTTGAACACATAATGCAAATACAAAAAGAAATTAATGTATAGCATGATGCACAACTAACAAATCACACCCACTAATAGTAGAACTTGTACTAAAAAAAATAATAGTAGAATAAAGAAAATAATATACATGCATGTCAATATAAGAGATCGATAGAGTGGGATGCGATCATACCAGCACTAATGTACCAAATCTCATAAAAAACTCCTAAGTTAGATTACCATTTGAGAAGTCCTCATGTTGCATCCATTTTGAAGAAAAAAAAATATAAAAGAAAGAATGATAATTAATCACAATTCAATATAGAAATTATGTACCAAATAATATAACAAAAAAGATAAAAATAAGAAAATGTCAAAAGAAAAGAAAAAAAGAATAGGTCATATGTAAAAGAGATTAAAAGTACAAAAGTGAATTAGAAAAGTCACATTAACGTCCAAAAAATAGAAGTAAATAAAAATGTTACAAGACAATAGGGAGGGTGAAAAGAAACTCAGTCATTCCTTCTCAAAAGCATGGAAAGGAAAAATAAATTCTAAAAAACAGTCGAATGAGAAAAAGAAAAAGTATCAAAATTAGTAAACACATAAAAATAAGACTACTAGACCCATAAAGCAATCTATTTATCAAGAAAGTTGTTAAAATTGCTTGGTAACGCATAATCAAAATTCTACTTACTACAAAAAATAAATCCTTTAAAGAATTGAGAAAATATAAGATATAAAATAAAATGAAGCACAAATACATTTATCTACCATTACAAATAAAAACACATAAAAAATTAACGTGTAACCATACACTAACAAATCAATATACCAAATAATAGGACTAAAAAAATAGTGTACTTAGACTCATATAATAGAAGAGAGAAACCAATTTGAACAATCCATAGTTCAACAAATGTACCAAATAAGATAAAACAACTAAAAGAATGTCACATAAAAGAGTAAAAGTCAAAACTAATCATTCATCGCAAAGAAATAAAATATAATAATCTATGTCAAGAAAATGATCAAATGAGGAAAAAAAAAATTAAAAGTAAAGCATAAATTTTTAAAAGAGAAAGATACTAAATGAGTGATATCTTTAAAAAAAAATACACATACACATATGAAAATAAAGGAGATAGAAAATAAAGAGAATAAAATAAAAAGAAATACCAAAGAAAGTTATCTACAATTCTAAAAAATATAATATACCAAAGAAACAACAAAAGAGAGAAATTGTGAGAAATCTGAACAATCCATCAGGTCACAATAAAAGAGGGTGAAAACTTTATTTGAAGGTCATCATAGTGAAAAAATGTAACAATGTCAAAGAAAAATAAATTCCACAAATGAGTAAAAGAAAAAAAATACAAAAAATAATAATAACAATAATAATAATAAAATAGAGAATACAAAGAATGAAACTAAAGAATGTCCATATAAAAGAGACAACAGTAGAGTAACAGAAGATAATGAAAATATGAGAACAATCTACATTTAAGAATGTCCCATTAAAAAAAACAACAATACAGAGAAACAAAAAATGAAATAACAAATTGAGAGGAATAAGTATTAAAAAAAAAAAAGAACAAGCCAAAAGAAAAAATAAAATTCTACAATTGGTCCAACATAAACAAAGTATAATAATCTATTTCAAATAGATGAGATTGATAAAAATATAAAGTAATAAACACACACAAAATACAATCCATAATTTGTCAAAAGAATTCATAAAAACTGCTCTGTAATTTTCCCTAACGAAAGTGAAACTAAAGGACTCACACAAAAGGAAGCATAATGAAGATTCTACATCGATGTACGAAAAGTGAAACAAAAGAATGTTGCATAAAATAGACAACATAAGAGAGAGACAAAAAAAAAAACGAGTTCTGAACAATCCATAGATGCATAAAGATGTCATACTAATTAAATAGAAAGTCAAACCACGAACATATAAAATAACTAAAAATTAGATAAAATAAGATAAAACCTGAAGTATTAAATAAGGTGATAAAGAAAAATTGATTTCCAGCCCATCAACTTTTCTTAAATCACCTAAAATTAACTAAATATGATAGAAAATATATAGGATGGTTGGCATTTTATATAGAAATGTAAGAGAAATAAATGAGAAAGCTTTTTTTGGAAAAGAAAAAAACTTTGAGAAAATATTTTGGAAGGTGTTATTAAAACTTTTTGAGAGGTTTTTAAAAAAAATGAAGAGAAAATATGTTGGGAAGAGATTTTGAAAGTTTTAGGAAGAGAAAAAGTTTGACAAAATGGAATAGGTTGCAATTTTAAAAACAAAAGATGAAGTGAAAAAGAGTTTGAGAAAAAGTTTAAAAAGGAGTTTGAGAAGATAAGGAAACGATTTTGAAAAAGAGTTTTTAAAACAAAATTTTTAGTGACAAGAGTTCAAAGTTTGAGAAACTATTTTGAAAACAGTTTTGAAAAAGAGTTTTTAAAAATAAAATTTAAAGTGAAAAGAGTTTGAGAAAACATTTTGAAAAGCGTTTGAGAAAAGAGTTTTTAAAAGTATTTTGAGAAAAGTTTTTAAAGAGAATTTTTAAAACAAAAACCAAAATTTTTAAGTGTGGAGAATTTGAGAAAATATCTTGAAAACCAGTTTTGAAAGAGAAATTAACCAAAATTTTATTGAAAAGGAGTTTTGAAAGAGAGTTTTTAAAACAAAAATTTGAAGTGAAAAGAATTTGAGAAAACATTTTGAAAAGTGTTTCTAAAAGAAAATTTGAAGTGGAGAGTTTGAGAAAAGTTTTGAAAGAGAATTTTTAAAACAAAAATTTGAATGAGGAGAGTTTCAGAAAATATTTTGAAAACAATTTTGAAAGAGGGTTTTTAAAAACAAAATTTTAAGGGAGAGAAGAGTTTTGAAAAAGATTTTTCAAAACCAAAATTTGAGTAAAGAGTGTTTGAGAAAATATATTGAAAAGAGGTTTGAATTAGAGTTGAAACAAAAATTTGAAGTGAAAAGAGTTTTGAGAAATATTTTGAAAACAATTTTCAAATTTTTTGTTTTTAAAAATTCTTTCCAAAATGTTTTCACAAACTCTTTTTATTCCAATTTTGTTAAAAGAAAAAATTCAAAAGGTTTTCTCAGACTCTGTTTATTTAAAATTTTGTATTAAAAGCTTTTTTCAAAATGTTTTCTGAAACTCTTATTATTTTTATTTTTTTTTAAAAGCTCTTTCCAAAAGTTTTCTCAAAACTCTTTTTATTTAAAATTTTGTTTTTAAAAACTCTTTTTAAAAGGTTTTCTCAAACTCTTTTTTTTTTTTTTAAAAAAAAAAAAAAAAAAAAAAAAAACTCTTTTTTAAACTGTTTTCTCAAATTCTTTTTCTTTCAAATTTTGTTTTTAAAAACTCTATTTCAAAATATTGCTCTTTTTATTTCAAATTTTGTTTTAAAAAAATTCTATTTCAAAGTGTTTTCTCAAAATGTTTTTATTTCAAATTTTGTTTTTAAAATCTCTTTTTCAATGGGTCCTCTTAAACTCTTTTTATTTCAAATTTTGTTTTTAAAAACTCTTTTTCGAGGCGTTTTCTCAAACTCTTTTTATTTCAATTTTTTTTGTTTTCAGAAACTCTTTTTTAAACTGCTTTCTCAAACTCTTTTTTATTTCAAATTTTTTGTTTTTAGAAACTCTTTTTCAAACGGTTTGCTCAAACTCTTTTATTTCAAATTTTATTTTAAAAACTCTTTTCAAAAGGTTTTCTCAAAGTCTTCTTATTTCCAATTTTGTTTGGATGGAAAATACGTTTTGGTCCCTAGGTTTTAGGTCTATTTTCTATTTAGTCCTTAGTTTCAAAATATTACACATTTAGTTCTTAAATTTTGAGTTTGATTTTAATTTAGTTCCATGGGTATCAGAAAATTACAATTTTATCCATGACATTTGTGTTTCAATTTGGTCCCTAATTTTTAAGATTTTACATTTCTAACCTCAATTTTTTACTAAATACTCATTTTACCATCTTTATGAAATTTTATATTTAATTTAAGAAGTGATAGAAAATAGAGAAAATTAATTAATTATAATTATTTAGTGATCTTTAAATTTTTTTAACATAAATTAATACTAAAGATGGAAAAGAGTATTTAGTGATTAATCGAGGTTAAAAGTATAAATCTTAAAATATATAGTGACCAAATTAAGGCGAAACTCAAATGTCAATGGTAAAATTATAATTTTTTAACTATGGACTAAATTGAAACCAAACTAAAAAATTAAAGATTAAATATGTAATATTTTGAAACTTATGGACTAAATAGAAAGTAAACTCAAAATCTAGGGACCAAGAATGTACTTTTCCTCAAAACAAAATTGGAAATGAGGCGAGTTTGAGAGAACATTTTGAAAAGAGTTTTTAAAACAAAATATGAAATAAAAAGAGTTTGAGAGAACATTTTGAAAAGAGTTTTTAAAACAAAATATGAAATAAAAAGAGTTTGAGAGAACAGTTTGAAAAACAGTTTTTAAAAACAAAAATTTTAAAAGAAAAAGAGTTTGAGAAAACTTTTTAAAAAGAGTTTTAAAAACAAAATTTGAAATAAGAAGAGTTTGAGAAAACATTTTGAAAAATAATTTAAAAAATTGAAATAAAAAGAGTTTGAGAAAACCTTTTTTAAAAAAAGAGATTTTAAAAACAAAATTTGAAATAAAAAGATTTTGAGAAAACATTTTGAAATATAATTATTTTTAAAAAGATTGAAAAAGAGTTTGAGAAAATATTTTGAAACGGATTTTTTTAAAAACAAAATTTGAAATAAAAAGAGTTCGGCAAAACATTTTGGAAAGAGTTGTTAAAAAAAATTTGAAAATGAGTTTTTAAAAATAAAAAATTTAAAAGAAAAAGAGTTTGAGAAAACTCTTGTAAAGAGTTTGAGAAAACTCTTGTAAAGAGTTTTTTTAAAACAAACAAAATTCGAAATTAAAAAGAGTTTGAAAAAACTTTTTTAAAAAATTTAAAAACAAATTTTGAAATAAAAAGAGTTTGAGAAAACCGTTTGAACAAGTTTTTCTTTAAAAAAACAAAAAATAAAAAGAGTTTTTGAGAGCATTTTGAAAAAATAGTTCTTTTTTTAAAAAAAAAAAATTGAAATAAAGAGAATTTGAGAAAACGTTTTGAAAAAGAGTTTTTAAAATCTAAATTGAAATAAAGAGAGTTTGAGAAAATATTTTTCAAAAACAAAATATTAAGGAAGAAAAAAAAATTGGAGGAAATATTTTGATAAAAACTTTTTGAAGGTTTTTGCAAAAACAAAATATTAAGTGAAACAAAAGTTGAAATTGAGAAAGTAATTGGGGGAAGGATTTTAAAAAATATAGGAAGAAAAGAAGATGTTATAAGAACACTTTTNATATCCTTAAAACACTAGAAAAATGCCAGAGAATTAATTAAAAAAAAATGAATGAAGTTAGAAAAACCTGAGAGGAGAGCGTATGCATTAATTTAAATCCCGTTTTCTTTCATGATCAATCTGAAATTAGATAGAACAAAATAAAAATGTAAGTAATCAATTAATAAAATAAGAGTTGGTTAATTAGAGGCTATGCTTCATTCAGTCCAGATGTTGATCGTAAAGATGAAAATTAGGGCAATTGAACGAAAGGAAGAAAGAAGAAGAAAAAGATTAAGGAAAGAAAGTAATTAATTAAGGAGGAAGAGAAATTTGAAAATAGGTAATTATTATTAACCTCAATCTGGTTGAAAAAATATGAAAGCCCTAAACCCTAATTTTAATTAATCATCTGCCTTTTATAACCCTTCTTTCAGCCTTCACCAACCACGCTCCTCTCCAAATTAGCCGTTGGTTGCCGCCCAGAATTATTATTTTGAAACTCTCAACCACGCTCCACTAAGTAGCCGTTGCCTTTTATAAAAACATTTTCAACAACATGAAATAATTAATCTAGATTGAAAATTTTAATTAATCGTTGGTTTGATTATGTTTTGTTATGTTAAAATAAAAACTAAATTTGGAGGAGATGTGCTTAATTTTTCATAAATCGATAACAAAAAAATGAAATTATTATTAAATGGAGCCATAGTTTTCTATTTTTAAAATTTGGGGTTTTTTTCCTTTTCACATTTCTAGAAGAAACATTTAAATTGTTGTTAAAATTTAAAAATAATTAAAAAAAATTCTGGAAAATTACTAACTTTGACTTGATTTTTTAAATGTTGGTAAATAGTTGATGGCATAAAAAAAGAAACTTGTGAAATTAGTGGAAAATTATTTCAAATGGTAAAACCGAAAAGTATTTACAAGATATAGCAAAACTTTAGAATTATCAATGATAGACGTTTAGACTTCTATTAATGTCTATCAGTGTATATTGATTGATACTGATAAAATTCTATCAGTATCCAAGATATCATTGACAGTTTTAAAAATTTGCTATATTTTGTAAATATTTTTATTCATTTTTTTTGTAATTGAAAACAACCAAATAAACTTAATTTTTAGGGGGGAAAAAAAAGAAAAGAAAAAATAAAAACAAATGGTTAAAAAAAAAAAGGTTTGCCCTAACCAATGGTATGTGGATTATTTATTAAACTAATATTGTAAGTTCAACCTTCTATTAGTCATAAATTTCCATGTCTAATTGATTTGTTAATCGTTTTTTTTAAATTTTTTTTACAACCTATTAAAGACGAAATTGTTCCAAATTGATTATGTATTCTTCAAAAATGTAATTGTAATTACGTTCTATTTAATCCATTTCTAAAAAAAAAAAAAAAATATTACTGTCTATCTCACTTGAGCTCTATCTAATAAAATTTTGAGGTTAAAATTGAAAATCTTTAAAAGATAATAAAATTAATACATCCTACATGTGTATACATATAACTATACGGTTGTATCTTTTTTCATATAACTCAACCCTTACACTTTTTCATTATACTAAATCCTACCGACAAATTCCAAATAAAATTCTATTGATAAATAATCAATTTGAAATTTGACACATATGGTTCAATGCAATTTGCAGTTAATTTGAACATGATTAATTAATGAAGTAAGGTTGAAGATTTGATCTGATTATATTCGCTTTCATTAAACTCAATATACATATAAAAAAAACTTGTTGACTCCCACGTTTCTCTCCCTCCATTTATTGTAGATTAAAGATTCAGAGTCATTCCCAACCTAACACAACTACAAAAATAATGTTTATTGATTTTTTTAAATATCAAAAATCACTTTTTTTTTACGTTTATTCTTGACATTTTAAAAAACATCAAGGAAACCAATGTTAAAAATGGCGATTTTCTTAATGTTTTAAAAACATCAAGAAAAGTGACACTTGATATAAAAACATCATGACACTTGACATGTTAGAAATGTCAGGAATATGAGGGTTTTTAACCTGTTAAAACATGTCAAGTATATCTATAATCTTGATTAGGAAAAAAGTCAAGAAATTTGCTTGTGACTTTTTTAGCAAAATTAATGTTGACGTTTTTACTTATAATTGCTCTTGTAATTTAATCCAACAACCACATTAGATATATATATGATATACATTCACCAATCAAATAAACAATACACGCATTGAAGTTATATATCAACCAAATTTCCACCTATATATCTTTATAAAAACTTCATTTCTTTAACCTTTTCAATATTACAACCTCGTAAAGTATTTCACTACAACAAATATCCTCTAAGATAGCTCTTCAATCTAGCATTGTTGAAAGAAGGATATGAAACAGGGATTAAAAAGGTGGAAAGTTTGATATTGAAAAAAAAATATTGATTTGATTTGAGGGATGTGATTAGGGAAAAAAGGGAATCCTAGCACCAAATCTCTCCTTCTCTTCCTCTCTTTCACGTGGAACCCCCCCGCCCCTCTTTCACAGCCGCCTGCATCAAACTCCGATCGGCAGCCTTTTGTCGCCGTCCCTCGCACCGTCGATCGAAGCCGTCCTACAGATTGCCGCCCAGTCGATCCGCTTAGTCGCCCTGCCAGCCAACCGCGTCTCATTCCCTCCAGCCATGCACCGCCAGTCGTCACTGTCGTCGTCAAGATCCGTGTGTCCGGCAGCCCGATTTTCCCCTGTTCCGGCATTCATTAGTGTAGACCCACGATTTCATCACTTTCGGTAGCATGGAGCGGCATTTTCCTCCCTTTCGGTAAGGTTCGACACACTTGCCCATTTAATTTTGACGTTGGATTTGAAACACCCATTACTTTATGGCTCCGAATTTCTAGGATTAAGCGAATTCGATCACCGATCAGCAAGGGTTTGGGTTGTTTTGGGCAATTTCAGTGGGTAAGAACGCTCTAAATTCCTTTCCAAAACTAGTTTAAGGTTGTTTCGGGCAAGTTCAATACTGGTGATTTTAATAGCTATTTTGGTTTGAGTTTCAATTTACACTTCTCTATTTTTTTCATTTATGTACTTCACATCCATTTGAAGAAGCATTCACACCAAATTCCACCAATATTTCCAGTTTGCCCATACACAATGTGGAATTAAAGAAAGGAGAGAAATTGGGAGAGTGAATTTGGTTGGGGTTCTGATATTTCAATGAGAGTTTATCACTGTTAGCACCCTTGTTGTAAGTTTTTCTCACTATCAGCATCCCATATTTCCAGTTTGCCCATACACAATGAGCTTTACTAATTCAATGTTCATTTTCATTCGAACCCTCACTCATAATTTTGATCTTCAGTTATTGTTCATGTTCACTAGCTTTGCTTCTTTTTTATTTTATTTTATTTTTTTGGATGAATTTAATGAGCCATTTTGGTCCTTTTTTGATTGAAGTATGGGTGCAAATTCAATATTGTTTTGTCAACCTGCTGTTTAATATTATTGGGTTAGCTTCTCTTGAACATGAAAAGAATATGTACGAAGCATAGAGAATGGTTATGTAGTTGTACTGTTTTAGCTAGGGTTTTTTTTTGTAAATTCTCCCCTAAGAGAGTGAAGTTTCAAGAATAATTTCTTAATGACTTCCATTATGTTGAAAAGCTTAAGAGTTTTAGGATGTTTTATAGTATCCTTTATCGTTATTAATGGGGTGACAGTGCTAAAGATTATGGATAAACTAAGTGTATTGTGGATGAACTAAGTGATAGTAGTATTCTTCATATAGAAGTATTCTTCTTTCCTTTCTTGATTACCTTCCTCATGTATGTATAAGACCAAATCCATTTGATTTCTAAAAAGGCTTTCTAACATAGGAAGATCTTTTATCCATACCGAAACTGAATTTAAACAAAATGGGATTCCTGTCAAATTGTTGTTTTCTAATATTGATGTTTCAACCAATTATTTAGTTATAGTTGACATTTAGAGTTGCTACCACTAGTTATTAGATACCACCACCGAGTCTAGAGGTGTTTTTGACAATTATGACTATACTGTAAATTTTCAAGGGATGGATTCTCATTTGCAATCCTTAATACAGCTGGAACCATTTGAAAGTCATAAACTTAGTACTAGGATAAACTGAAGCCAAGGGGTAGGATGAAAATTAGAAAATTGTTGTATGACGGTATGAGATAGTAGCCATATGGAAGTATCTAGTATTTGAAACTAATGTTCATCTTTTTGGCATTATAGATTTGTACATGATTTGAAGAACAATAAAAGACATAGATATGGATCATTGAATTGTGGAGAGTGTAACTATGAAACCCAAATTTCCATTTTCCCTACTTAAGCAGATGATTAAAGGAATTAACTAAGTACAAGTTAAATCCTATGTTGAAGAGAAGGAAATTTCTAAGTGTTGAATGGATTTTTCTTTAGTTTTGGAGCTAAGCCTTATTTAGTAAAATTTAGCTAAGTGTGGAGTTGATAACTTGTAGAAATACAAGTTATCTATACTGTTTTATTTAGATATTGCGGCTAAAAGAGAGAAAAGTTACGTCGAATGTATGAAAATTAGCTAAGAAATGCAAGAATTATAAATTGTGGTAAATACACCCACTAACACCATTGCGATGGTAGAAAAGGATGTTTCCATTTTGTTTTGCAGGAAATCAAGTCATCGCATGCGTTCATGGCTCAAAGATAAAATGAACAACGCATTTCCGTCACATTGCGCCCGTCAATCAATAATGAAGAGACGATCAACGCAATGACGGTGCATGCAACCGTCGATCTAGAGCTTAACTTCAATCGCATGCGGTAATAAAAAAAAAAAACACCGCATGCAAGCAAACAATCGGAGATGCAAAATAGCAACACAATTGCGGAGGATTCTGACGCGTGTACCGCTAACTGTTATGCATTTCTGACGAGATTGATTGCGTAACAGAAGGAATATTCACTTCACCATTTCAGGAAATGCCTTAACAATAAAGTGGGGACCACATTGCAAAGAGTCAAAGCTTAGCCTATAAATAGCCTCTGCAATTCCATTGCAAAAATATACTTAGATACGGGAATATTTTGATATTTGTATATTGAGAGAGAGACTGGTCTGAGTGCTGATCGGAGTAGATCCAGGAAGAATTAAGAGACAAGGCCGAGAGGTGAGTCTCAGGGCAAATCATTTCAATCCCCGCCGTTGAAGCTCTGTACCAAGGTCACTTCTATCAGACGAGCAAGTCTAAGAGGCAAGCAAATCCACCGTCTAGATCTGTGTCAAGACGTTGGCACTCTTTTGTATTTGTTTCTATCTCTTTTCATCACTTGTACTCATCTTCTTAATCTCTATCATTCACATCATGTATCAGACACTTAATCTTAGTACTAATTGTATTGACCATTTCCATTATCATCTCTCTGTTTATTTTTGTTTTTCCATGAATCGCTTTCTTCATGATGTTTTCTTAATCCCCTGGTAATTAGTAAGAATTAAGCAAGGAAATTAATCTGTGCTAAAGAAATAGTTTTGTTTAGCTAAAAACATGTTAGACGACATCTTCACCTGTGAGAGCAGAAATGAAGATGTCCTTCTGCCTGTCAAGAGAAGGTTGGAAGAATGCGTTAACTAAAGTGAGACGTACTTCCAGAGATGGAAGCAACCTTGCATTCATTACGTTCATCCCTGTTTCAGCACAGAGATGTGGGAACGCGGTCGATCACCAAGAGGTGTACGCCAAGGGAAAGTGGAACCTTAGTTATATCTTTAACGCAATTAATAACTTGCGATGTTTTATTAGTTATTCTTTCTATTTTTGATTCATACATAAAGACTTATCACCGCATACCATGATCCTTTGTATAAACTTCACAGTCAGTCTCGAACTCAGTATCATGTATCTTGTATCATAATAGTTTAGGTTTACTTTTATCGCACTTTTACTTTATTATTGCAATTTATGTTTCTCGCAATTTACTTTCCTGTACGAACACACTCTTTTATTAATTGTAAAACAGGTCGCATATATCACGAACGTAACGCATTAACGACAACAATCCCTATGTTCGACCTTGGATTACTCTGGGAAACTTGTGTTGGAAGTATACTTGGTTTCAGCGCAAGGAAACTTGTGACAACGCATAGCATACTATAAGTATTCCATTAATAACGCATACATCTAGAAGTAGTATCGCATGAAATGTAAATAAGCATAACACAGCATCCACATTCCACCTCCATCTTCATTCATCATCGTCCATATCCATATATGCTTATATATACTTAGAGAATAAATTTTGAGTTTACAAGTTTATGGCGCCGTTGCCGGGGATTGGTAACGATTAGTATTGAATACGTTTGTGATATTTTGCATGACAGATCTCTTTGTACTGGCTGTTTATCGCGGAGAGCAGTCTGACGGTTTATGAGTACTTGAGCGTCCAGAAATTCTAAGCTGACCCAGAGATCAGGTGTATTTTTCGCACAAGAGCACATCAGGGCCGAATTAAGCAGAGAAGAATCATGGATAATAATAATGAGGCACCCGTAGGGAATCAAGGGGAAAGTTGGTCATCGCAAGACCCTATAGTCCTGAAACAAAGCAGCATCTGGTGAAAAGACAACTCTACAGTTCAATTTTTTTGTTATTATGATAACAAGTTGTAAGAAATTTTGGGCACATGTAGGACATTTTGTAGAGTTAATCCCTGAAATGGTGACAGTTTGCCTTTTCCAGAAACAGGAGCAAAGGATCCATCCATAATTCGAATCCTCTCATTTCCAGCGCTTTGATAGTACGAGAGAAATCGATCGGATGAGCCAATCAAGTGATCGGTCGCTCTTGGATCTAGAATCTATAACTCATTCCCTTCAACAAGGAAACTAAAAAATTGAGGGTTACCTGATTGAGCATCTGTTCCGATCCCTATGGTACCTGAATCACCAGGGTTGGTCACTAGAGGCTGTGTCTAAGGTTTTGTGGCCCTCTCAACCGATTCACTCACTAGAGCACGACCAGATTTCGACTTGTCATTTGGAGGGCGACATTTACCATTCGGAGGGCGACCATGCAGTTTCCAGCACTGATCCTTCTTGTGCCACTGTTTTTTGCAATGCTCACGAACTGGGGGTGTTTTACTATTCTGCTTGTCACCATCAGATCCAGCGGATTTCACCCCAAAGGCAGCTGACTCTACAGTGGTAACACCCGACCCATTCATTGCACTTGATCTATCTTCTTCCAATTTAACCTCTGAACAGACCTCCATGAGAGACGGTATTAGTTTTTGCCCTAGTATTCGACTCCGAACTGTATCAAATTTGGGGTACAACCCTGCAAGAAAATCATACACACGCTCAACCTCTTCTATCTTCGATTATTGAATTCCATCTTGTGGGCAATTCCAGATGATCTCCTAATATAGATCCATTTCTTGCCATAACAAAGACATCTTGTTGAAGTATGACGTTACATCCATGCTCCCTTGTTTGCATTCATGAACCTGTTTACGTAAAGTATACAGGCAGGATGCATTCTGACGCCTCGAATATAACCGTCGGACTGCATCCCAAATATCTCAGGCAGTGGCTGAATAGAGTAAATGTTTCCCAATTTGTGGTTCCATGCTACTGATCAACATCAAGCGGAGCAAAGAATCCTCTGCCTTCCAGACACGCTCTTGAGGATCTCTAGGATTCGGTCGTGGTATCTCTCCAGTCAAATATCCAAACTTATGGCGTCCCTCAAGAACTATTTTAATTGTTTGGGATTAAGAGAAGTAATTTTGTCCATTCAGCTTCTCTCCTGTGATCATTCCTGCAGAGTTTCCTATAGTCCCAGATAAAAGATTAGCAGTAGGAAGAGTAGGAAACATTGATACCAGATTTTCTGAATAAATCAAGGAAGAATCATGGTCATTCAATCTGGCTCCAAGGGCGGCCATTTGTTATTGGAGACTAACCAATTATTGTTGGAGTTCCCCATGAGATTCAGATCTGGAGTGTTTCTGTCCATAGGTCATGGGATTTTCTTCAACGGAATTGTCCATTCAAAACTGAGGTTGAATTGGTACACATGAGGAAGAGGTTGTCCACCATGGTACTGTGAAGAGGCTACTGTCGGAATCCCATCGGCGGCAAAATACGGCGACCGGTGATCAACGTTGCTTCCAGACGGCTGCAACAGTGGGTATCGGACAGAGGGCTCGGCGATCGGCTGTGAGGTTGAAGAAAACGCGCCGATCTGACCCGATCCGGCAGCTGGAACAAACCCACGGCTGTCTGGAGCAAACCCGATCATGTGCGAAGTCAAGACTGATCGTGTGCGAAGTCGAAGGACCCTCATTAACGATGTTCAGCTGGAACGGGCTGGTACGCTGCGTTTGCTGCGTCTGGGAGCTGTTCGGCGTGCCGGCTGGAGCGAATCCACCAGAGCCCTGTATCGAACGCAATTCAAGCCGAGTTTGAGGTCCGAGATACGCGCTGACTAGGTTGATGATGCTCGACGATTGAAGCTGTTCAAGGTGGCGCCGACTGGGTTATTGAAATCTGGTCGTGGGGCTCCAGATGGGTCGAGTTGCGCTAGGTTTAAGATGGTTTGGAGATATCGATCAACTGCTGCTTGAATCACAGCCACATTAGCTGTGTCTGCCAGTGTACCTTCACCTATCAAGTTTGATGACTGAGTTTCTTCTATCAGGGCTAGGGTTTCATCACCTTGCTCTGATACCATATTGAAATAGAAAAGAAAGAAACGACACAACAATTTACGTGGAATACCCTAATTCAGGGAAGAAAAACCACGATAGAAAATGTCTTATTATTTTAATGTCATACATCCAAGAGACCCCAAGCTCAGATATAAATAGGATGAGGTGAAACCCTAATTTAGCAAATATAGAGTAAACTACAAAAATGCCCTTAGGGCTAATTCAACATATTTCAACATAAATGTAACTACGTAACAAGTTACCACAAAAAGAATGACTTTCGACATAGGAAGAAGTTTATTTCTATAAAAATTGAAAAAATAAAAAAAAATACATTTGCAAGTCATTGCCCAACTACAATACAAAAGAGAAAGTGCAAATGACTTCAAATAAAGCAAGAAATATCAAAATAATAATTTAAAAATATGCAAGCAAAAAATCTCCATTTTACCTTTTTTTTTTTCCTTTTTCCCCTGCTCCTACTAATTTTAGAGAGGTCCTCAGCCAAAGTTGTATTTAAACTAAGAAGATAATAAACTTTTGAAATGGTAATCAAGCGGATTTAAACCAAGAAGGTAATAAACTTTTGAAATGGTAATCAAGCCATATTTAAATGTGCGACTTTCTAGACAAAATGTATGACTAGAGGTAATGAAAAATGGAAGAAATGCAACATACCAATAGCACATAGTGTCTTCAAATCAAACTTCTCAGCTAAATCAGCATGTCCTGCCACATGCACCATAATACAATGTCAATAACTTTGAAAGTTATAATATCACATGTAGATTCAAGAATATACATGAGAGATTAAGCCCTAACTTTGAAAGTTCAAGCCTTAAACCAAGAAAATCAAGCATTGACTTTGAAAGTTCATGCCTCAAACTAAGAAAATCAAGAATTAAACCTAATCTAAACTAAATCTACTTACTTCAATGAAACATCTCTTTAAGATTGATGGAATAATAACTCACTCAGCTAAGACTGTTCTCACCTATACAAATCAAAGAACGATGCTCATGAGCAGGAGTTCATAACTCACTCAGGATTGAGATCGAGTTACTTGGTTATCGTTTGAAATATAAATCTCTTTAATTAATGGTGTTATAAAGAGAAATTATATATTTCATGGTCTGGTCTTATACAAACTCATTGTATAGGATACCCCCACTAACATGTCTTGACATAAATGATTTGGATCAAATCATTTGTAACACTTATAACATTTGTAATATTTACAACTTGGGTCATATATATAAGTTTACCCGGACAAGGCATCAAACCTTATCCATATACTATAGACCTTTTAGGTTATTTCTTAAGCACAATTCACTCTACATATTGTTCAAGTTACAATAAATGACCTTGGATCTTAGTTTATTAGATTTTGAGTTATGTAAATAACAAATAACACTTATTTGAAAATAGATAATAATCTATTTATTAATAATTTGTTTACAAAGATTTACAGACTACAAGATTTAGGACATAAATCCCCACAGTTAGTTGGTAACCAACATCATACTCATGTTACCATATATATACGATGATGGTTTGTTATGATGTTATATTGTATCCCAAAATTGTATGCATATTAGATGACAGTTGTAAACCGACATTGATTCTATTCCAAGTTGTTTTGTTTAGATGACGTTTGATAGTCATTATTATTGTAATCTACGATGATAGTTTAGAACTAATATTATATCTGTTGTAATGTGCAACAAAATTAGAGGCTTTTGTTTTTGTGATCCTCTTCAGAATCAGAGGCCTCATTTTCATAACCATCGCTCACATTGTTGTCCGTAGGCATGGTGTGAACATCTTTTGCGACATTAGGAAGAACCAGCTAATCATCTTCATCACTTATTATTAACTACATAAAACACTAAATACGTTTATTAAATACCTTATATGCTTTGTTCTTTGTAGAGTACCCCAAGAACCTTCATTGCTCTTCGGGTCCCACTTTCTTCTAAGTTCCCTATCTACAAAAATGTAGCAAGGGTTGCCAAAAATATAAAAATATTGGACATTTGGCTCTCTCTCCCTCCAAATTTCATAATTTATGCAAGTTGTACCAGGTTGGAAGACAATCTTGATATGGATATGGCAAGCAGTGTTGTGGAGTATTAGGGGCTAAAAGTTTTTCTCTTAGTAGAGGTGTGAGGAATCTGTTAGTTTTTTGGCCCTTAATCACACATAATTTCAATTAATTAATTAATTAACGTTTTGATGATAACAAATCTACTTTTATTTTTTAAGAATTTAGGTGTTTCAAAGTGTCCATTGCATAGAGCTCGGAACAACGATTCTAATGCAACTTGAATCACTCAAATCGAGTTCAAACAAAGAAGATATAACCAAAACAAGTTTAATGAAAAAATCTCGAGCTGATATCGTGGTTTTCTCATCAAAGTGGACCAATTGAAAGATGCCACTTGTAGTAACAGAGAAGCGACACATGATGACCTTTTGATTTTTGATTGCTTTTAAAAAGAAAATGAATTTAATATTATTTTATGTTTTGTGTCTAACGGTTAATTTTGGACACATGATGGACTTTTGCTTTTTGTTGGGTTTTTAAAAAGAAAATAAATTTAATATCATTTTTTGTTTATGTCTATTTCAAAAAGAAAAAAAATCTCCATCATTGATTTTTCTTTTTAATCAAGATCTAAAGGCCCAAATTGAATTTGATTTTCTCCTCTTCTCTCTCTTTTTAAACTCATCTTCTTATCTATACACAACAATTTTTCATTAATTTTCAATCCTCTCCAAAAACACATAGCCTCCATTGTTGTTCTCTCCAAGTTTCAATTTTCTTCTTTTTATCTTTTTCTTGAGAGAGATATTTTAAGTTGTGAGGATTAATTTATTGTGTATTACAACTTTTAAATCACTCTATTGAGAGAGTTAAAAGTGTGTTCTTTATTTTTATTTTTTTGGTAAACTATTGTAAGAATTTCTCTTGATCCTAGAAAAAGAGTAACGGTTTGGTCCTCAACCGTGGAAGGATCGAGTTTGTTCTTGCACCTGAAAAAAGAACATAACACGGTTCGACTCTTAAGCCGTGGAAAGAGTCAAGTTAGTAGTGACATACCCAAGAAAAGCTTGGAAAGTGGATGTAGAAAGGTTGGGTAGAACCACTATTAAAATCATGGTGTCAATTTATTTAGTTTTGCAATTAATTTATTATTATTATTTATTTGCATGAAATTAATTGCTATAATTTATCCTAGTTGTCTATTTAGATTGGTTGAATTTATCTTTACATACCTCATTTCAATCTTTTTACTAAAATTAAATTAGATGCTTAAAAGTTAAAAGTGTTAGTTTTAATTACTTGGCTATTTTGGATTGAATTTATTTACATGAATTTCTTGTTTAAATTACTTTGCTAGCATAAAATATATCCATTTGTTTAAATTGGGTTCACGTTGTTAAAAAGTTTTAATTAGTTTAAATAAACTCTATTTATCCCATCGTATAGATACTAGAGAAATAACTCCCTTTTCAGTAGAGAGACCAACCTATAGCATTCTTAGATAAATCTTTCTGAGCAGATTTAATATTTTCATGATCAAGTGACCAGTTTCATTTAAGCCTTTAAAATGTTAGAAGCATTAATTAAAGATATTTGGAGACCATAAATAACAGTTATCTAAAGAACGCATAACGAAATACTACATTTGCAAGTTATATAATGTTCATAAACGATACAAAAAATATAAAAGAAAAGGTGATAAGTAATTTTTCAAAAATAAATAAATGCGGAGAAAGAGGACTTGTTTGGAGTTCTTCCTGCAAAAAACAATAAGAAAGAGAATCATTACGAAAACTTAAAAAGAAATTAGAATTTGTATAAAGTATATATAGTTCATGAGAAATGATGTGGGAAGAGATTGATAATTTTGGATGTTCTAAAAAAAAAAAAATAAGGCCAGAAATTGATCGGAGATGTCTTAGTGATTAAAGAGAGAAGAAAAAAGAAAATAAATAAAAATAAAATAAAGATCTAAGATAGTGTTGTGAAATTGAGGTGTGAAACGATGCACAATAGATTCACGAAAACAAATATAATATAATTTTAAATATATAAAATAAATAACTAAAAATTAGAAAAGAAATAAATAAGATAATACAAAAATTCAAAGTGGAATAATCAAGTGAATTTTCTCACTAATGTGTATACTTTCAATATCTACATAATGCCATTGTTTATAGACAATTTGGTAAGTAGGTAGTGGAACTACATGGATACTAAAGATGTATAATTACAAGACACACGCAACATGAAGAATGACTCATGGGCAAATGGAAGAGTGACAAATGGCTTTTAGGACACTGAATATTGAGCATCTATTTTTGTAATATATATAATACTCTTCTTTAGATGTCCATTATATATGAAATATGTCTCGTTTAAAACCTTACTAGAAAAAAAACCCAATGGAAAAAAAATCCCAGGGAAGGAAAAAAGTATAAATATTTCATATAATTTAATAATCCTAAAAGAATACAATATATTTTCTCCCCCTCGTGGAAACATCACTTGAAATATCTGAATCGCCGCATTCCAATTTTGTTGAATAATTTTTCAAAGGTTGTGGTAGGTAATGCTTTTGTAAATAAGTGACTAGGTTATCCTTCGAACAAATTTATTGTACAGTGAGACCATTTTCTTCGAGATCATGGGTGTAGAAAAACTTTGGTGAAATATGTTTTGTTTTATCTCCTTTAATATATCCTCCTTTGATTTTGGTTATACATATTGTGTTGTCTTCGATTTTTACTAGAAGACAAGTCACATGTTTCACGAATGTGCTAAGTCATTGATCTTAGTCATACACATTCTTGACTAGCCTCGTGAATTGCAAGAATTTTAGCATGCTTTGAGGAAGTGATCGTTATGATTTGTTTCACTGATCGCCAGTATATAGCAGTTCCTCCACATATGAATAAATAACATGTTTGAGATTTAGTTGTGTGTGGATTAGATAAATATCCAGAATCTGCATAACCAACTATATCAAATTTTAATTTGTTTGAATAAAACAAACTCATATCAATCGCTCATCGGAGATAACATAGTGTATGCTTAATTTCATTCTAATGTCTTTTTGTTAGAGAATAATTATATCTAACTAATAAATTTACTAAAAATGTAATATCTGGTCTTGTATTATTAGCAAGATACATAAATGTGTCAATTTCACTAAGATATGATGTTTCAAGACCAAGAAGTTCTTCATGTCTAGTTAACAAATATCCATTGGAATGTTTAATGGATGTACTTTGTCCATATAGAATCTTTTTAAGATTTTTCCTGTATAAGTTGATTGATGAACGAATATCTCATTTGCTAAATGTTCAATTTGCAAGCCAAGACAAAATTATGTTTTTCTGATATTTTTCATCTTAAATTCTTTTTTAAGATATTCTATTACTTTTGAAGCCTCTTCAAGGGTCCCAATTATATTTAAGTCATCAATCTATACAGTTATAATAGCAATTTCTAGCTATGATTTCTTTATAAAAACACATGGACATATTGGATTGTTTTGATATCCTTCTTTCAACAAATATCCACTCAGATGATTGTACCACATTTGTCATGATTATTTCAATCCGTATAATGATCTATAAATTTTATTGAATACAATTCTCAAGAAATTGATTTATATGTTTCAGGTATCTTAAATCTTTTTGGGATTTTCATAAAAATGTTATTATCAAGAGATTCATATAAACATGTTGTGACAACATTCATAAAATCCATGTCCAGGCTTTCATACACAGTTAGACCAATTAAATATCTTAATCTAATTGCATCCACCACTGGAGGATACGCGTCTCCTCATAATCAATACTCAATTGTATCCCACAAGTTTGACACCTTTTGGTGTTCACCCTACTAGTCGAAAAACCTGATGTTTTGAAAGTGAATTTGATTCATTCTTTCCACTGGAGCCAATCTTTTCTATATTGACATTCTTCAACAGACTAAGGTTTATAATCCTCATTTTCATATATAATATCAAGTGTAACATTATACATAAAAATGTTGTCAATAACTACATTAGTTCGCTTCTATCTTTTTCTTGTCATGACATCGTTTATTGAAATCTCATTAATCTTTAGATATAATATTAAATATATCAAATAAATAACTAAAATTTAGAAAAGAGATAAATAAGATAATGTGGAAATTTAGAGTGGAATTATGAAGTGGCAAGATCTCACTATAAATAGGCAATTTGACAAGTACTAGAATTACATGAATACTAAGAATGTATAATTACAAAATACATGGACAACATAGATATGGACAACATGAGAAATGACACATGGGGAGACAGAAGAGTGACAAATGGCTTTTAGAACACTTCATTAGACATCTATTTTTGTAATATATATAAAAGATAGTACCTTTTTTTAGAAATAAAAAGATAGTACTTAAATGTAGAAGAAGATAAAAGTACATTGGTTATAGGCATTTGTATCACCCTGGTCATCAACTACACTCTCGTATCATACATTATAGGATATATTTATTAGTTCACGATCAAAAAAGTACGTAGTCGAATTTCTTTATACATATTTTACACATTGTGTATGTCAAAAAGAAGGTGATGATTTTCAATTCCGACTTCAATTCTCCAAAACAATGCTCCCTAATATATATATATATATATTTTGAAAGTTCGAACAAATCTGATTTTTAAGATCTTATTCTAGAATAATTTGGTTTTTAGTTTTTAATTTTAAAATAAGTCGGTAGCACTCTTTTACCTTTTAATATCTTATTTTGTTAACATTTTTTTGTCTAATTTTTTAAAAACCAAACTAAATTTTTAATATTAAAAAAATAGTTTTAAAAAAATAATTCTTACCTTTTCGAATTTAGCTAAAAAATCAACTCTTTTATTTAAAAAAGATCTAATTCATCGTAAGAAGTTGACATAATTTTTAGATACATCCTCCATTATATGAGATGAATCTAAAAATTTGCATCTCATATTTATCTCATACATCTTCCATTAATTCATTGTAAGAAGTTGAGAAATTTTGCATAAGCAAACATATATGATCGTGTCAATGGGCATTAATTTACAATTAATTTATAATTTTTCTTTTAATTTTGTCAAGATAAGCATAGTTTTAGTGATATAAAACTTATAGTCTTATATTATTGTTTTTGAATTTAAAGGTTGAATTCTCTCAACTATTAGAAAAAATTGAACATTAATTTGTTGTTTTGGTAAATATTAAGAGAAGATTTTGACTTTGAAATTTTGTGAGATTTTGTAAGATTTTATTGAGTTTTATGTTTTAACTTAAAGTTATGGTTTATATTTGATTCTTGAAAAAATTGAGGTAAGAATTAGATAAATAGAAAAAAATGAGAGTGTCTATACGGAAAAACAAGAATATCTATATAATTTTCTTTAAGATTAGTTATTTTAGAACTCAATAAAACTTCAAACAATTGATCACTATACGATCTATGAGAGTATTTTAATTTAGTTTTTAAAGGTTTAGAGTAACAATGTAAATTTGTAAAGTTTAGCATTACTTTTTTAATGAGGTTAATGAGGTATTAATGATTTCTTTATATACTAATCATAAGAATGTTTATGATATTTTTTTAAGTTTAATGATATTTTTGAAACTTTTGAAAGTTTTAGGTATTTTTAAAACAAAACACTAAGACGGTGTTTGACAACCCAAGGAGAGTTGCGTTGAGTTGGTATTTTTTACCAACTCAACGTTTGACAACCAATTTTAAATGTTGGTGGGGTTGAGTTGGTTCTTTACCAACTCACCCTAACTCTCCCCAATTCTCTCTCCCTCTAATGTTTTTAATGGTTCCACCCATCGGTCTCCGTTGGCGATTACCGCCACCACACTCCGGCGACATACTCTAATGACCACCTTCGATGGCTAACTCCAATGACTAACTCCGAGCTCCAACAACCACCTCTGACGACACTCCGACAACCAATTCCAGCAACCACCTTGGTACAAAACAACTCTGACTTCCACATTCACATGACCAACTTCGACGAAGAACTCTGGACTCCACCAACTACCTCCGACAATAACTCTAGCAACTAACTCCAACGACTACCTTCGCACAAGCAACTTCGGCGACATACTCCAACTACCACCTCCGTTTGCCCAATTTCAATGACCACTGATAAAAATAAAGCGGTGGGTTTAATTATCCACCATTTCATCACTCTTATTTCACCTATTTTCCCATACATTTTCATTACTTTCCTAATTCCCTCAATTACTTTGTCATTTCTATCTATTATGCGTCTCTTAATATTTACTCATCTTCTCTCTTTTTCCGCCTTTTGGTTCATCTTTCTCATTTTCTCTCTTCTTTCTCTGTCTGGCTTGTATGGGTTTTATTTTCCCTTTTCTTTCTCTTTTT
The DNA here is from genome assembly GCF_009727055.1 of Benincasa hispida. NCBI lineage: Eukaryota > Viridiplantae > Streptophyta > Magnoliopsida > Cucurbitales > Cucurbitaceae > Benincasa > Benincasa hispida. The sequence continues at coordinate 23,723,717 of NC_052356.1, forward strand.
TTATTTTCTTTATATGGTTATTCTTTTAGATCTAATTATTCTTCTTCTACTACCTCTGATTCAGAAGATTACTACTCGAGTAAAGAGTTGGGCTACGAGATCCCTTTCTTTTGTGGGTCGTCTACAGTTGGTCTGGTCGGTGTTGCGGAGTTTCCAATTATATTGGTCTAGTGTGTCTGTGCTGCCTATTTCTATTGGCCATGAGGTTGATCGTATTTTACGGGCTTACTTGTAGAGAGGGCGGGTTGATGGTAGGGGGTGTGCGTGTTTCTTAGGATGAGATTTGTTTGCCGAAATCTGAAAAGGGTTTGGGTATCCATCACACTACTTCCTAGAATGTGGCGGCTATTTTGAAATTGTTATGGTTATAGCTGGTGCAGTTTGGTTCCTTGTAGGTTGCATAGATGGAGGTGTATGTGCTTTGGGGCCAGTCGTTGTGGACGATTCGTACTGAGGTGGGGTGATCGTAGTGTTTGAGGGCAATTTTGCGCTATCGTGATAGGCTTAAACCATTTGTCAGAATGCATATTGGTAATGGGAGGAGATGTTTTGTTTGGTGGGATCTGTGGTTGCTTAGGGGGTCTATCCTGGAAAATTATGAAGAGTGTGTGATTTATGATACTGACACCCGTCGTGAGACTAGACTGTCAGATTTCTTATCTGTTGATGGTTGTTGGTTTTGGCCTATGACTACTTGGGAACTTCTTGAATTGTGGGGACTGGTTCAAGATGTGGTGCTGAAGGTGAGTGTTGATGATAGTTGGGTTTGGGTTCCGAGTGGTAATGGTCATTTTGCTATTGCTAGTGCTTGGGAGAGTTTGTGTCCTAAGCGTCCTAGGATGTCTTGGGCATGTCTAGTTTGGTATGGAGTAATATTCCGAGGCATTTCTTTTGTGCCTGGTTGGCGATGAATGATAGATTAGGTACTCGGGATTGGTTGAGGAGGTTGGATCAGTTGGTGGATGAGTCATGTTTGCTTTGTGTGGGTGGGATAGAATCTCATAATCGTTTATTTTTTGACTGTGTGTTTAGGGGTGAGGTTTGGGAGGGTGTGGTGCGTCTGTTGAGTTCGTCTCATCGAGTTTCTGGGTGGGATATGGAGTTGAGTTGGGTGTGTCGGATGGGGTCTGGTAAGGGTGTTCGGAGTAAGTTATTTCGAGTCTCCTAGTTTGCATCAATATACTATATTTGGCCAGAGAGGAATTGTCGGTTGTATGGCGGGCGTCCAAGAACGACGTCTACTTTGTTTTAGCTTATTGTCTTTATGGTTCGTGCGCGTGCTGCTTCTTGGTGGATTGATCTTCATGACCTTCTCTATCTTATTTGTTTTCGTTGTCTTTAGCTTCCTTTTGGTTTCTATGGTTTTTGTGTTGTCCCCGGTTTGTGGATTTTATTTGTTTTTGTTTTCTTCTTCTGGTTGGTTTGTTTGTTTTCAGACTTTGGTTTGTTATAGTGTTTCGTTCTTTTGGGTTGTTCTACTTGTTCCGTCTGTGCACTGTTTTTATAGGGTTTTTTTTTTTTTTTTTTTTTTTGTGGTGCCTTGGCTGTAGGATCCCTTTTTTGTTGTATAATAATACTACCTATTCGAAAAAAAATTATTCTTCTTATATTTCATTTTTTTCTTAGATCTAAAAAATATTACATATGACGTCTTATTATTGTTTCACTAAACAAAACTACCATATGTTTTAAACAACCTATCCCTTGATGTTTTCAAATATTACATAATTCTAATGAAATATTGAAATTTAAAATTATGGTTCAAGTTTTTTTTTTTTTTTTTTTTTAAAAAAAAAGATAATTTGTACACTAATACAACATAATAGTTGAAAAAATAGACATCAATATTTCTAAAATCTTTTCAATGGTTTTAGAAAAAGGTAAATCCATATTGTACAAATTGGTCAAGTGTCATCCTTTCTATCTAAAACAATGCCAATAATTTCATTTGATGGCACTAATCCTTCCCCTTTTTAAAAAAAAAAACTTTTATGGTAATTAATGATTAAGTTAGGTTTTTGAATGGAATAATCCTATTTGAGTGTTTAAAAGGTTGAATTTAAAATTGTGTTTTGTATATGACTACTTCGTAGAGAATTTCTTATATTTTGAGAATGAAAAAGAATTCGAAGTTTTTTTGTTTTTATCTTGGAAAGATTAGGAAAATATGTGTATATTTGAAAATTAAAATCAATAATAGTAGAAAAGAAAAAAAAAAACAAAATCAATTTTATTTAGAAAAATAGCATCAAATACCCCAAGTCAACATAACTTAACCCTGCCCCTAAACACAGACAATAATTACCAACTCAACTCAACTCTGTAAACCAAACACAAACAATATAACTCTCTACTCTCTAGATAATTTAACTTTCCAGATAATAATTACCAACTCAACTCAACTCTGTAAACCAAACACAAACAATATAACTCTCTACTCTCTAGATAATTTAACTTTCCAGATAATAATTACCAACTCAACTCAACTATTTGCTTTTATCGTGCACCAAATACCCCTTAAGTGACTGTTTGGTTTAAGGGGGTTTTGGATGGTAATTGACATAGACATCCCAAATCCATGTTTGTTCCTAGTTTTCAATACTTTGCTTAGGAATAAGCAATTCACATACATGGTTTCCACACGATTTTCTTTTCCTTCTAAAATTGCAGGTTTTTTTTTCCCTATTCTTCTATTCTTGATTTTATATATAATTTTATTTTGAATATAGTTAATTAATTAGTATTAGTTTAACAAAATTAATATAAATATTTGTTTTAATAAGTAAATAATAATGTATTAAAATATTTACTTACTTTATTGTTACGATAAAAATATATTAAATGAATGCAATTACTTATTTATATAAATTATTAATTAATTAACTAACGATATCTTATACATTTAATTAATAAATTGAGATTATTTAAATTTAGATAAAAAAAAATTATTTTTCAACAAATATAATTGCTTGCTTATTGGATTTTTTTCATAATCAAACAATTATTTATTGAGATTAATTTTAATTGATCTTTCATTGTGAACATATGATCTTATTGATTATTTATAATCGGTTAATTATTTATTATGATTAATTTTTGTTACTTCATTCATTATTAACATATCATATTTATAAAAAAAAATGATATCTTTATTAGCATATCATATTTTATCTCATTTTCACTTTTATATATAATATATTGTTTATTTAAATATATGTTTATATTATTTAATTAAATTTAAAATTACTGACGTTGAACTTAATTCATTAAAAATGATTATTAATACGACATTTATTAAATATATTAATTGATTAATTTAATGATAGATTATTCAATTCTGCAAATATTTATAACTAAAATTATTATTGATTCTTAATTAATTAATTTCTATCAATATATTGAATGACATTTATTGTATAATTAATTAACATATTAAATTTTTATAAGATTATAATGCTTAATTTCATAAAAAAAACAAATTTTTTGTTCATCAAATTCTAATAGCATTTCTTATGCAAGACCAAATACATCAATCTTTGATTCCTATATTGTCAAGTATCCTATTCCCAAGCATTTTTAGTCTTAACATCTATGAAACCTTAAACCAAAGGGCTCATAAGACTTTTCATCCAAAACTAACTGTAAAAGTATTTTTTGAACTCTTTTATGAAGTTCAAGTATTTTTTTTTAACTTTTTTTGAAAGTTTAAGGATATTATTTAATTTTTTTAAATTTTAGGGGTGTTTGGGATAAGGAGTGAAATGTTGAAAAGTAAGGAGTAATGAAATTTAGGAAGCTGGAAATCCTAAAAATCCTGGATTTCCAGGATTTGATAAGATATAAAATCGATGTTTTTAGCAATGGGACCTACCAACTCCTCGGGCCAAATAAGAAGTGAAGTTCGTAACTCTTACTTTCCAACACTTCACAACTCCTTGAGCCAAATACACCTTTAAGGCCGTTTGGTTTAAGATTTTGTGTATGTCCTGGAATTAAGAATGTCTGGGAATCAAGAATTCCTGTGTTTAATTTTATGTAGAAATGTTATCAGAATTACTTATCAATTAAAATTAGTTAAATATTTTTTAAACAAACAATTATTATTATTATTATTATTACTATTATTATTATTACTATTAGTACTACTACAGATGAATTACAAAAATAACTATGTAATTATAATATATTTATTATCAATTAAATTTTTTATGTTACACATTTATATCATCAATTTTTTTAATGAAAATAATATTGGCAATTAATTTATCCATTTTTTTTCCTTCTTTTCTGTAGCTGTGTTAATTAAAGAATTAACTAACTAATAGATTAATGTCAATTATAACCCTTCTATATATATACAAAACAAGTTGATATAGACTAATTAATTTTAAATCAGAGAGCAATGTTTTTAATTAAAAAACAACTATAATTATAAATTAAAAAGTAGTATAAGTGTACAAGATTATTTAATTAAAAAATTAACTTATTTTATTATTAATTAATTAAATAATATTTTTTAAAAGACCAATTAATAATTTTAATAAATAATTTATGATGTTAATATATATTGCCAATAAAAAGAGATTTAAACAAATATAATTATTTTTATTCATATTAGTTCATAGTAATAAAATAAACTATTATATTAGCATTGTTATTAATAAAATTAATTACATATGTTAATTATAAATTTAATTTAAACATATTTATAATTATTAAATCAATTATACAATATCAACTATCAAGAAAGAAAAAAAAACAAATAAAATGAAAAGTTAGAGAGAGAGAACCTATTGGAATTGGAGAAAACCACCTTTTTTGGATAGTTATGCAAAACCTCTATATGAGAGTATAAAATATTTTGGAATAAGATATTCTCATTCCCACGGTTAAAAAACTTGAAACAAACATAGTGATAAAATATTATTTTCTATTCCCATCTCTTATTCTCATGAACCAAACAGGTCATTAAAAGTTTTTTTTTTTTAATCCTAATTACGAATAGGAGTGGATCTGTTAAGGAATAGGGGGCACGTGCCCCTCAACTGTGAGGTACAAAAGATTGGACCGTGCTTTAGTGTTTAGAAGGCACATGGCTATGTAGTTGGATTAATTTAAGGATAATGGTTCAATACAAGGTGGCACATTTTTTATTTCTATTTTGAACATATTCATATTTATAATTTCTCAATATATATAAATATATACATACCTGAATTATTTAAATTTATTTAAATTTTAAAATTTAGTCCATTTTTTTCTTACGTATATATAGAAATATAGAAATATTTTCAAATATTTATAAAATTATTTTGTAATAATTGATTGAATGGTTTTTTTTATTATAGGTGAATAATTGTATAAAGATTTATATAATGTGTCGGGTAAAAACGGAAGGAGAAAAAAAAATCGTAATAGAACTAAGAGAGTAACATTTTTGCATTACGGTTTTTTTTTTTACAACTTTCCAAGAGAAAGTAAAAAATAAATAAAATAAATTAAAAAATTAAAAAAAATTAAAAAAAAAAAAAATCTGCTCTCTAAGTCCGTTGACCTCATCCAATTTGCATCAATAATAGTGTATTATGCAAAATTCTGTCCACGCGTATTAAACGATAAAACTAAACAACCATAATTTAAATAAATTAAAAATTACTCCAACATTAAAGTTACATAATCTAAGTTGGAATTCGACCAAAAGTATCCACTACAAAGTACAAACCCATGGAATAAATAATAATAATAATGCAAAAAAAAAAAGTAGTTAAATTAAAATTAGTTTAGAATGATGAACAGAAATCTAAGGTTAGGGACACGAATCATCGGTTAAAAACCACTTTTAGGATTAGTAGTTCTCTAAACTTTTATGATCCATAGCAATGAACCAAAATTTAGCATTTCTGCATCTAATTTGTTTCTTTGTTACTAATAAGCGGAATTTTGTCACTTTGTTAAGTGGATTTCCAATTGCGTTTGCAATTAAAAGGAAAATTAGATTCAAGATGAGATTTACCTTTATGGATTTGGCTCTGTGTATTAAAATCTAGAATTTCTTCATCTTTGAAGCCATAAATCTTTTCTGTCTTGTTCATCCATCCTCAACACAAGCTTTCTCAACTCCACTTTTGAAGAGCGATTCAAAATTTCAGTAATGGCGATGGAGGCTTCGAGATCGGGGCGGCTGAAAGTGATCATAGTCCAAGGGAAAAATCTCGTAATTCGAGATTTCAGAAGTAGCGATCCGTACGTCGTCGTGAAATTGGGGAAACAGGTGATTCTGATTCTCAATTATCAATCTCAATTATTCTTCCAAAATCTCATTATGCAATTTACAATCGCAATCGATTAACCATTCTCTATTTCTAATCTACACAGAAAGCAAAGACCAAAGTAATTAAAAGTAACTTAAATCCAATATGGAATGAAGAACTCAATTTCACAATCGGCTCTGAACCTACCAGACTTTTAAACTTCGTAAGTGATTCTGCAATCTCGAGATTAATCTCTCTATTTTTCTTTCCAAATCTCATCAGGATTGATTCTTCTTGCGCAGGAAGTGTTCGACAAAGATTTGTTCAAGCGAGACGACAAGATGGGACGAGCATCGATTAACCTTCAACCAATGCAGTCTGCAAGTCGATTAAGTAAGATTCTGAGAATGTCGGTCGGCGAGACGACGCTGAGGAAGGTGGTTCCGGGAAAAGACGACTGCGTGGCAGAAGAATACTCCATACGGTGTATCAACGGCGAGGTGGTGCAAGATGTTTGGTTGCGCCTCAGCGGAGTGGAGTCCGGAGAGATTCAAGTGAGAATGAAGTACGTAGAAGAGTAGAAATTAGGGTTACAAATTGTAAAGGGGGAAATTTGAAAGGAACAATTTTTAACTTAGGATAGGTTCTAATCACATTTTTCTAGGTTAAGACTTTGATTCGTCCACCCCGTATTTATTGGACTCGAATTCAATTATGTTCAATTTTTTTTTAAAAGATATTGTAATTAAAGTGTGAAATGGAGGAATCGAATCTCGAACATCGAAGTCGATAGTATAAATACCATGCCAATTGAACTACGTTCTTGTTGACATATATGTTCAAATATTTGATAAAGTAGTAAAATATGAACAAAGGATGATCAACCGTAAGTTACTCTTTATTTTAACATAACCAATGTAGAGCGTAAGATAATTGGAATATCCAAGGTGCCAAAAGTCTCACTATATATATTGGCAAAAAAAATAAAAAAATAAAAAATAATAATAATGAAACTTCTCCATTTATTTGAAATTTATCCAATAAACTTGTTATGTTACATCATATTTTACAATAAACTTTCAATTTTATATAATTAAATCCTATGTTGATATTTTCAGTTCAATTAACAAAATGTAATGTAATATAAATCATTAATTTCAATAATCCCAAGCTTAATTTGCATAAATGAACCAATTCGTCCGTACTTGTCATATAAATTTTATAATTCATTGAAATTATATGAGAGTTATTCTTTTTTAATTATTTTTCAAGCAACAACTTGTATTAAATAAAAATTATAACATTTTCTTCTTTCAAGTTAAAAATTCAACTCGCTTAAGTTTGAGGTACAAGTTGATGAAATTTAAGGTTAAAATTAATATAGTACGAGAAGTTTAGAGTATCAAAATTGTAGGTGGAATGATTTTTTTTTTTTCACAAGTAAAGACGATAGGAAAAGAAGGTATGTGTATGACAACATATGGACATGGAGGTGTGTGTGAGAAACACTACAAGAATTCGGACTTTTGCCGACGATGGCGACCATTGAAAAAAGTTTAAAAAGCCGTTGGAGAAACCTATTCCGATGGTAATCCAATCGTTGACAGTATTGTCAGGACAACGTCGTCAGGAAAACCTTCCCCGACTGGAAAAAGCCTTGTCATAGGGAAAAACAGATATATTAACAGAATAAAGATTGAGACTTTTGCCGACCCTAAATGATACCATCGGGAAAAGTTATTTCTCCCAACGGTAAGAATAATTTTCTGTCGTTGGGAGAAGTCAACTTATGTTGACTGTTCCAACTGGTATCGGGAGATGGTTACTTATTCCAATGCTTAAACTATGAATCAACCATCGGTAAAATTACATTTTTTCCGATCACTGTATCGTCAGAATTACATATTTAGGCATTGGAAATATCTTTTTCTTTATTTACTAAATTTTATATTTGTTTTTTTAAACAAATTTCATACCTATTTGAATCTTACAAATATCCAATAAACTAAAATAAAAATTACTAAAATTAATTAGATGTCTACAATATTAAATAATATCTAGAAAAGATATTTGAATCTTAAGAAATTTTCAAATAAACAACTACTAATACTATTTGTCTTAAATATAACATAACATCCACAAATTATTAACTATGAAATAAAATTACATAATATCCACAAATTACCTATAAAACATAATTTTACAACCTAGCTTAGCTTGTCGAGAGATGCATCTTCAACATAAATCTTAAGGTACCTACAAAATACAAATTTAAATAAGTTTAATGTTCAATATACCTTATACCAATCTCAAAATGAAGATAGAACTTAAAACTCAACTAAGAACATTAATGAATTGAAACAAACCAACTCAAATTTACATACGTCAATCTCAAACTCAATATAAAACTTACCAAAGTTAAACTTAAATATAATTATACATTTACCTCTATACCAACTTTAAATGTATATATTAATTTTTATTAGATTTGTTAAAAATTAAAATTTTGAATTTAATTTTGGTGGGATCCCTTCCCTCTTTTCTCTCATTTGACAGACCTCATGTGATTCTCTTCCTCTAAAGAGAATATAGAGGAAGATTTTGTGGTGGTGGTCATCTTGGATCGTGATTGTTTATGATCAGAGGAGGAAATTTGCGGAGATGGTTCTTCAACGGTAAGATTTTCCAAACCCTTATTTCTCTTTTCCTCCTCTTTTATGTGTGTTGTATTTTTATGTGATAATGCATAATGTTCTTTGTAGTTTTATTGTTCTATGAAAGTTAAAAATTCGGTCGATCCCCGTTTTCGCAATGGAACTTCATCGTTCCTTCCGGCCGATGGTGGCCGGAAGTTCTTTGATGGCGGTCAACGAAAGTGGTGATTGGAGGTTGGCTGGCGACGGTCGTCGGAGGTGGCAGTCGAAATTGGCCGATGACAATTACTAAAGATGGGGTTTGGAAGTTGGTCGACAAACTTCCAAGATTGAATTAGAAAAAAAATAGAAAAAAGTGTAATCCATGGATTTGAATAACATTACTATTCAAACCCATAGAGAAGAGTATAAAAAATCTGACATCCTAAACCATAGCCCCAAACAAAGGTTGGGCTTAGGAGCCTATCCTCGATCTCTAAAGGGGTGTTTGCTTCATTGGTTGGACTCCCTTTAGAGATCGAGGATATGCTCTCAACACAAAGGATGAACAAATAAAAGGACAATATGTCATCTTGCCTGATTCCTCTTTGGGGGAAGAACTTCTTATATGGTTTCCATTGACTAGGACCAAGAAATTCAATGTGGAAATACAATCCTTAATACTGTCAATCCGAAAAGATGAAATCCCCAGTTTCAACATGGCTTCCACCATTTCACACTGGCATAGGCATAAATTAAATTTGTACAAAAATTCATTTTTCAATAATTATAACCGACTACCTATTTTTTTTTTAATCAATCAATTATTTATTGAGAGCTATTATAAGTAGATACTTCATTATTAATCCATCATGCAATTGTTTTAAAGTATTTTTCTAGTAGTTATATACTTTCATTATTAACGTATCATATTTTGTTCTCTTTTTTTCTTACATTAATTTTTTTGTACATTGATGATTAAAATATATTTTTATATGTAATTAAAAATTAATGGATGCAAATAAATTTTGTAATTAATGATGTTAAAATCTAATTGACTAAAATTAAATAATTAGATTGTAATAAATAAATAACATATACTTATTTAATTATTTTATTAATAAAAATATACTAAATCAGTGTAACCAAGAATATTTAAAAAAATTAATTAGTTAATTTTAATATAAGTCTTCCTGCTTAAATGGGTATAGTTCAATTGAACATCTAACTCAATTTAATGTGTTTAATTTTTAATAATACTTATTAGTAATTATTCAATAAAAATGATTCTTTCATCAAATATACATACATAAATCTTTTATTCTCAAATACCATTTTTTTTCTAAGTATCTACTAAACAAACTAAACGGCTCCCAAGGTAATTGTCCTAAGGAAGAATAAAAGAAAAAAAATTTCTGACTTTTGTTTAGTAGAGTGATGAATGTCGAATTGAGTCTACCATAGTATAAGAATATATTTGAGTCCATTTTGTAATTATTTTGTTTTTTGTTTTTATTTTTATTTTTAAAAATTAAGGCTTTAGACACTACTTACACTCCCAGAATTCTTAGTTTGTTATCTATTTTTTGTCAATAGTTTAAAACACAAATCCAAATTTTGAAAACCAAAAAAGTAGTTTTTCAAAATTTGTCTTTATTTTTGAAATTTTGCTTAGAATTCAACAATTGTAAGATGCAAATCAATATAAGAAATAAGAAGGAAATAAACTTAATTTTCAACAACCCAAAATCAAAATCAAAATGGTTAGCAAACGAGACATTAATGATAAAAAAATTTGTGATTGAAATCATTTAGAGGAATTTTCCAAAATAGAAAAATAGAAGAAACTAACAAAATTTTAATATAAAAGTCTATTAATAGCTATCATTGATAGAAATTTATTATTAATCGTCGGTTTATAAGTATATATCATCTCTGTAAATAATTTAACATTTTTTTTATACAAAAAAATCTATCAATCGTTTAATTTACCAATTATTAAAGAGATTTGTTACTTCATTATTCCCATCAACTCACATTTCTCATTTCATATTCACATCAACACTTTTAATTACAAAGTCGGAAAGATAATTCAATACTTGACATTTTCAATGGGCACGCATCTCCATGGATAAAGACGTCTTCAAGTTCCAACTTCTACATACGTCTTTCTAACTTTTATTTTGCCTCGCTCTCTCGCTCTCTCTCTCTCTCTCTCTGTCTCTCTCTCGAAATCATTTTCACAGGTGATCATGTTCTTCTCCAATTCTCCATTTTTAATCCAACTACTACTAGTATGCTCTCTCTGTTAACCGCCTAATTTCACCCTCTCTTCTCCTTTTTATTTGTACAGGTTTTCTTTCTGATTTCTCTTCCTACCTCTCCCATGGCTCCTCTTTCCTGCGATTCTATCAACCCCCGAGGTTCTCTAATTCACCTCTATTTAAACAATAATTGTTTTGATTGAACTGTCTTTCCTTTTCCATGGATGAAATCATGAACTGGGATCGCCTCTATATTCTTCTTTTTACAGTTGATAGTAATTTGCGGTGCTTATTTATGTTGGCACAGATATTTGTATCGTGGGTGTTGCTCGTACGCCAATGGGTGGCTTCCTTGGTTCACTTTCATCTTTCTCGGCTACCCAACTCGGTTCTATAGCGATTGAATGTAAGTTTTTATCGTATTAATTGAACTTCAATGTTTTCTCCTGAATGGATTACCCTATTTTGAAGTGGAAAGATGTTTATAGGTGCCCTTAAGAGGGCAAATGTTGATCCGTCTCTTGTGCAAGAGGTATTCTTTGGAAATGTTCTCAGTGCAAATTTAGGGCAAGCTCCTGCTAGGCAAGCTGCTTTGGGTGCTGGTATACCAAACTCTGTTATTTGCACCACTATTAATAAAGTCTGTGCATCCGGCATGAAAGGTGTTTGTTTCTTCATCCATCAAAATTGTGATTGTTATAGAATATGAGTACTGGATTCTGAAAATGTAACGCTCCTTTTTCTGTTTCTTTTTTGTTGGCACAGCTACAATGATTGCAGCGCACACGATCCAGTTAGGAATAAATGATGTTGTTGTTTCTGGTGGTATGGAAAGTATGTCTAATGCGCCCAAATATCTCCAAGAAGTAAGGTTGGCCTTTTCTCCTCTCCCCATTTTTAAATTGTTCTATTTTATATTAATCACTTGATAGATTGAATTAGAAAAACATCATGAAGTTCCCATGGTTGCTGACATTCCTTTCTTCTTGTTGCTGCTCTCATGAACTTTAATCCAAGGATATAGTTCAATAAAACACGTTTGCTTCAATGTAAAAAAATTGGTTATCTGATTGACTATAGATTATTATGAACAAATGCAAATATGAAATTGCTAGAACAGGGTGAATTGTCAAACACAGTGTTCCCCCCCTTTACAAGAAAACAAAACTTTATTTGGAGAATTCAAACTCAGAGTTTTCCTATTCATGGAGTCGAAATTTTGATTATGTTCTGTTTTGGTATATGGCTTGCTGTTTTCTCCTTGAGCTACTATCTTTATGGTTGTTGAAATATTTTCTTTACTCTTCATTCATCCTTTAAAAATAAGGTTAAACAAACTTTCAAATTTGTATCTATTTGGTCTCTCAATTTTAAAACTATCTAATAAGTCCTTAAACTTTCAATTTCGATTGATAGGTCTTTGAAATTTCAATTTTGTATTAAACAGAACTTTGTAATATTCAAATGTTTTTTTTAAAATAATTCATCTAATAGATATATAATTGAATTTTATATCTAATGAGACTTTAAACTCTCAATTTTGTGTATAGTAGTTTTTGGATTTTAAAAGAATGTTGAATAGGTCAGGGACCTATTAGACACAAAATTGAAAATTAAAAGACCAATTGGACACATTTTAAGAACCTAGAAAATCCTTAAAGATCAAGCACCTATTAAAAAAATTGAAAATTCAGAGACTTAGTAGACACTTTATAAAATCTGGGATTTGATTGTTGATTGTTGATTTGATTCTCCACTTTCAATGCCATAAACTTGTTATTGCACCTAAATTGTTGATTTGATTCTCCACTTTCAATGGAACTTAGCTTTCATTGAGAAGAACGAAAGACTTTATCGCTCTTGTTTTCAAAGAGGAATATCTACTTTTCATCCTGACTCAAAGTTATGAACAGAAAAGGGTCTCGATTTGGAAATGATACTGTTGTAGATGGTATGCTTAAAGATGGTCTTTGGGATGCTTACAACGACTTTGCCATGGGTGTTTGTGCTGAGATATGTGCCAGCCAGTATTCCATTACAAGAGAAGAGCAGGTAGACTTTATCAGATGGGGAGCCTCGCTTAGTAGTTAGTACTATTAATAAGTTTTACTAGTTCAATTTGAGCAGGTAATTTAGTTCCCTCGCAAGTTTTAAGATCTTAATTAATTTTGTTCAAAATTCGATTTGTGAGCCTCAAACTTTTTAATGCCATCAAACGGAACTTTTTTGTGATAGGACAAGCCAGTTAGAAACACTTAGCTTGAAATACTCTGATTTTCTGGGAAATGTTTCTTCTTATGGCTATATGTTTTTGAGAAATGATCCATCTTTATAACAGTATGTTAAAGTATTAATAAAAGTTCAAATTTATCGTAAACATAACCCATGAGGGTAAGCTTTTTAGTTTAGTGGCAATTTGGCAGGCTATTAAATGTCTTGTTTCAAACTCTTGGAAATGTCATTTCCTCCTCAATTAATACTAATATTCACTTGTTGGACCTTATACTAATTTCCAACTGTGAGCCGAGTGTTAGAATTTGAACATAAATATTAAAATTTTCAAAATCTATAAGCTTACACTTTTGGTTTCATCAGTAATTTTACACAATTTAATAACCCTTCTGTAAGGTACTCTCTTTTATGTTTCTTATTTATCCTCAATAGGATGCATATGCTATTAAGAGCTTTGAGCGAGGACTTGCTGCACAAAATAATGGTCTATTATCCTGGGAAATAGCTCCGGTAAGGTTTCTATTCCGTTATAAGAATGCATTCAGAATTCTCTATTATAAATCAAACCCAACTAATGGCTTGAATTTTTTAGGTCAAGGTTCCTTCCGGAAGAGGGAAGCCATCTTCAATTTTTGACAAGGACGAAAGCCTAAGACAGGTAGGGTGTCACTAATTATAGTAAAAAACACTGCAATATTCATTTTATTCACGCAATTAACAAACACTTGGTATTGTATACATGCTTAAGAAAATGTAGCTAGGGTACCATAGAGAACCAGGGGAATTGGCATCAAAATGGTTCTTAGTTGATTAGGAGAGATGTTGTTTGAGCCTAGAATGAAGCATTTATAAGGAAAATTATGAGTTTGTTGCTTCAAGTTAGGAACTGACTTCAGGTTCCTGCTAACATTAGTAAGTTCTGGAAAAAGTTCTTAAAGACTTTCCAGGTAGGGGCATAGTATGGTTGTTGGAACTCGAAATCATATGGATAATTGGAAATGGGTTGTTCCCCCTCTCATTTCTTTGTAGGCAACAATAATTCCTCTCAAGCGAAATTTCTCACAAAATGGGGGGAAAGAAAAGAAAAACATACCAAAGGACTTTACACTTATACTGGAAGGGAGGATTTAAAAGAAGCTCCTTCGTGGGGAAACAAAATTTTCTCTTGCAAGCCTAGCAAATCCAGAACAAGTTTCAACAACAATTCCATAATAATGTGCAAAGTAATAGTTCTGCAGGAGAGATCAAGATGCAGACGCTTATCTACATGGGTGTACTATTGTGTTGAGAGAAGACTATTAGTGAGTTATGTTACTCGAGATCTTCAATTGAAAAGAATTTTTTTTGAATAGTGAAATTCAGGAATGGGCTATAGATTCAATTAAAAATTAGGGGGAGTCTCTTTACTGTAAGAATCAGTCAAAGTTCATGCATGTCTGAAGGGTGCGTTTTCTTGCAAATCCTTAAAATTTCTCCTTAATACAGGTGATAGTAAACTGGAAAAACCTACAAACGACCTGGTCTAGGAAGGAGAAATTCAAAGAAAACCAAGTTTTTCCTTGGTTGTTGCTATTGTGGATGATTTCACATTTGAAAGATGAAAAGACCTCACAATCCTTATAAGGTACATGAGTTACTCCTTTCATTGCCAATTGGTTTTAAGATCGAATGCCATGTTTATCTAATATTATATTAGAGAGCCCATAAAACTCAAATGAGTCTTTGGTTCAAAGAAGGAAAAAAAGATCTGACCCAAGCCCAAAAAGGCACCATTGTGAGGGGCATGTTGAGAGTCCCACATTAGAAAAGATGGGAGACCTCAAAATCTTTATAAAGGTGCATGGGTTACTCAGTCTCAAAATCAATTGAGATAGAACTCCATATAATTTAATATGGTATTCAGTCCCACCCCCCCCCCCCCCCCCCCCCCCCCCCCCCCCCAAAAAAAAAAAAAAAAAAAAAACTAGTGGAATTCAATTGAAAGAGACACCATCTTGATGGGCATATTGAAAATCCCATATTTTGAAAAAATGAAGATTTATAATCTACCTGAGTTACTCTTCTCATTGTCGGTTGGTTTTGATATGGAACCCCATATTTATCTATTCTAATAGCTATAAAGGGGTGTTTGGCTCACAACATGAGTTGAGTTGAGTTGGTATAATATACTAGCTCATTGTTTGAACACAACTTTAAATGTTGGTGGAATTGAGTTGATATATTTTACCAACTCACCCTTCTTCCCACATTTTCAGTGGTTCCACCCATCGCCACTGTCACACTTTGAGAACTAACTCTAAGCTCCGGCAATCACCTCTGATGATAACTCCAACGACCAACTCCGGGTTCTGACAACCACCCTCGATGACAATTCTAGAGACGAAATTCGGATTCTGACAACTACCTCTGATGACAGCTCCGACGACCAACTCTGAACTCCGACAACCTTCGCGCGATCAACTCCGACAACGAATTTCTAGCCTCCGACAACCTTCGTGTTACCAACTCCGACGACCAATTGGCTCCGACAACAAACTCCGATAATCAACTCCGAAAACCACCTTTGTAGGCTCTGACAACCACCTTCGGCTACAAACTTTGATAAAATCACCTCCGATGATCACCTTTGAGCAAACAACTCTGACAGCCAACTCGAGGCTTCAACAACCACCTTTGACGACAAACTCCGATAACCAACTCTAATACCACCTTCATGCAACTAACTTCGGGCTCCGACGGTCACCTCCGACTACAATCTCCAGCAAAATCATCTTCGATGATCAACTTGATGACCACTTTCACCTGACCAACTCCAGGATTTGAAAACCACCTCCAATGAAAAACTTCGACAAACCAACTCCAATACATGTTCATGTGATCGACTTCAGGCTCTGCCAACCACCTCCGACTATAAACTCCAACAAAAATCATTTTCGATAATCCACTTCGACAACCACTTCCGACTACTATAAGACTGATGACTTGTTAAAGTATGTTGTAGAGTTGTTGATTATATAAAAAATATTATTTTGCGTACGTTAAGTGCAATATTTTGTATGTAATGAATTCACATATCAAATAATTGTTAAGAATATTTAAACGAAAGTATATATGTAGTTGAAATGTATGTAAAATATAATAAAAAAAAAAGAAAAGAAAAATCATAAAATGGAAAAAAAAATTTGGAAACATTTTGATAGGCCTAAGTCAAGTTGCCTTTATTTATCAACAAGGGGAGTATTCGAGAGCTCCCTACCTCTCCTCTAAATCTCATAAGAGAGTTTACTACTCACAAAATCATTCCTATCTTTCCCATGGTCTCAATGGCCTTACAAATACTCTCCTCCTCTCTTGTGGATCCTCCAGTGACCCAATTCCGATGGACCATCTTCGTGCTACCAACTCGACGACCAATTGGCTCCGACAACAAACTTCGATAAACCAACTCCGAAAACCATCTTTGTAGGCTCTGGCAAACCACCTTCGACTACAAACTTTATGATAAAATCACCTCCGATGATCACTTTGAGCAAGCAATGTCCGACGGCCAACTCGCAGGCTTCAAGAACCACCTTTCAATGACAAACTCCAGACAACCAACTCTATACCCCTTCATGCGACTAACTTCGGGCTCCGACAGACACCTCCGACTACCAATCTCCAACAAAAAATCACTCTTCGATTAATATTTTGATGAACCACTTTTTTGCCCCGACCAACTCCGGGATTTGAAAACCACCTCCGATGACAAACTTCGACAACCAACTCCAATACACGTTCATGATCGACTTCAGGCTCTGCCAACCACCTCTGACTATAAAACTCCAACAAAAATCATCTTCGATAATCCACTTCGACAACCACTTCCGACTACTATAAGACTGATGACTGTTAAAGTATGTTGTAAGGTTGTTGATTATATAAAAAAATTATTATTTGCGTATGTTAAGTACCAATATTAATACGTAATGAATTCACATATCAAATAAGGTTTAAGAATATTTAGACGAAAAATATATATAGTTGAAATGTATGTAACATATAACAAAAAAAAAAAAAAAAAAAACCATAAAATGGAAAAAAAATTTGGAACATTTGATAGGCCTAAGTCAGTTGGCCTTGTATTTATCAACAGCAAGGGAGTATTCTGAGGAGCTCCTTCCTCTCTCTAAAATCTCATAAGAGAGATTGCTACTCACAATTCCTATCTTTCCCATGGCTCAATGGCCTTACAAATATCCTCTCCTCCTCTCTTGTGACCACCGGTGCCCAATTCCGGATGACCCACCTATCGTCTACCAACTCCGACGACCAATTGGCTCCACAACAAACTTAGATAACCAACTTTGAAAATCACCTTTTAGGCTCTGACACCACTTCGTTACAAACTTTGATGAAAATCACCTCTGATCACCTTTGAGGCAAAGCAACTCCGACGGCCAAACTCAGACGGCTTCAACAACATCCTTGAACCGGACAAACTCCGACAACCAACTCTAATACCACCTTCATGCGGGACTAACTTTGGGGCTCGACAGTTCACCTACCGGACTAATAATCTCCAGCAAAAATCATCTTCGATGATCAATTTGATGACCACTTTCGCCCGACCAACTCCGGATTGAAAATTCCACATCCGATGACAAAACTTCGACAACCAACTCCAATACACGTTCATGTTGATCGACTTCAGCATCTTACCAACCCACCTTCCGACTATAAACTCTAACAAAAATCATTTTCGATTAATCCACTTCGACAACCACTTCCGACTACTATAAGACTGATGACTGTTAAAGTATGTTGTAAGGTTGTTGATTATATAAAAAATATTATTTTGCGTACGTTAAGTGCAATATTTATACGTAATGAATTCACATATCAAATAAGTGTTAAGAATATTTAGACGAAAAGTATGTATGTAACATATAACCAAAAAAAAAAAAAACCCCCACAAAATGGAAAAAAAATTTGGAACATGTTGATAGGCCTAAGTCAAGTTGCCTTTATTTATCAACAGCAAGGGAGTATTCGAGAGCTCCCTACTTCTCCTCTAAATCTCATAAGAGAGATTGCTACTCACAAAATCATTCCTACCTTTCCCATGGCCTCAATGGCCTTACAAATACTCTCCTCCTCTCTTGTGGACGTCCTCCCCTCCCCCCTCAACTAACAATATTCCTAGGGTCCACATCTATTTTTATTACACTTTATCTTTCTCATTACCTAGCCTCTCCTTGGTCTTCCTTTATTGTTCATATACTTTCTTTACTCGGGGTCTATCACATTTTCTAACAAGAATTAGTGAACAATAAAGATTTGTTTTCTAAAGACCCTCCAAAATTTAGAGGAAATGAAAGTGAGACTATTGAAGAAATGTGGTGACATTCCATTGGTTGTTAGATGATGGGGGAGATTTAATTAAAAAAATCATGATATAGTAAAAATATAGAGCAACAGTAGGAAGAAGAAGAAAAAGAAGATAATGAAATTTATGGAGAAAAATGAGCTAGAATCAAAAGTTTTGATTTCGGTTTAGTTTCTCATTTTATTTAACCATATTTCTACAAGAAATGTAATGGATTAATTGTTATTCATTGTCCAAAAAAGAAGGGAAAGAAAGAAAGAAAGAAAGAAAGAAAAGTTTTAAAAATTAAAAGAAAAAAATTGCAATCCATATTTTATTCAAACAAAGATGGGTAGAATTATTGAATAAAAAGTTTCAAAACAAAAATAGTAATCATAAAAGCATATTATTTAGAGTTTAAAAAACTGCATCAGATATCCAGATATATGAACTCAACTCTACACTCCAAACATAGATACATATGAACTCAGACCAAATAACTCTGCACTCCAAATACAGATATATGAACTCCACATACATATGAACTTCAGACATTCTATCTCAATTTTGCGTCCCAAACAGCTCCTAAGAGTCTTAATACAGGTTAACGTGCGAAAGAAAGATCCTCATATGGATAATCTGTTTATTCACTTTGATTTTGCTGCCAAAGAGTGGAATTTCTTTTTTCAAGGGTAGAGCTCTAGAGTCTCAAGTCAATGGATGTTCTTCTTTGGCTGCCATGGTAGAACAACAAGAAGATTAATAATACGTACAGAAATCTTGATGTTTTTTTTTTTTTTGGTACAAGTTAAAACCTCAACTTTGAGTGCTTCTAGCTATTTTTTTTATCTTTTTTTTTTTTTTTTTTTTTTTTCAATCACACTACCTATTCCTTTAATCTACATTGGAGTTGTTTTTCACTAATCTACTTTATGTTTTGACCTTAACAAAAGATTTCTGTTTCGTAGGGGTAAAAAGGGATTCTGTTGCTCTGTTGTAGCCTTATAGTTTGATGTGAGAGGCAGGATAGGATGGAAATAAGATTAAAATGAAGTGTATAAATAGAATGGGGGTTATTCATTTTGTGTGGTTAGGGTTCTTCTCTCTACTTTTGAAAATATTTTTTTTCTGGGAGGTTACTAGTTTTCTGAAATATTGAGAATTTCCATTTTGCTGAATATGGACTTTTGAAGCTACATTCTACCTTGATTCAACCAATTTTCTTGTGTCTTGCTAGTTCGATGCTGCAAAACTAAGAAAGCTCAGGCCAAGTTTTAAAAAGGATGGTGGTACTGTTACTGCTGGCAATGCTTCTATCATAAGGTTTCTCTCTCTTGTAAATTGTATTTGCATATTTGCTGTTAATTAAATTTGTATGTGTTGTCTTGAAGAGATCACTTATGGTCCTGAGGTGATTCTTGAGCAGAACTGAATGCAGAAATGCATAGCCATCAATGTTATTCGGTTATTTATTTGGTATCATGTTAATTTTATTTTCAAAGCACACAAGAAACTTGCTTAAATTCATAAGTTTTGGAAAGATTTGGTTATCAGTGGGTTTACTTTCTTCAGCCACTGATTTGTGAAGTACCTTGAAAATTTACTTTCCATTCTTCCGTTGATGCCATAGAGAGGAGTTGTAGGCAGCTGGATTATATTTGATAATTTGATCTTGGACAGTGATGGTGCTGCTGCTTTAGTGCTGGTGAGTGGGAAGAAGGCGCTTGAACTTGGTTTAGAAGTAATTGCTGTAATTAAAGGATATGCTGATGCAGCTCAGGTAATTAAGTTCTTGATGTTATTATCCTCTTCTTGGAGTAAGATCATGTGGCTTACAGAAGAAAAATGACTACCAGGCTCCTGAATTATTTACAACGGCTCCTGCCCTAGCTATCCCAAAAGCTATCTCAAATGCTGGTTTACATGCTTCTCAAATTGATTATTATGAAATTAATGAAGCCTTTTCCGTAAGAACTTGTCCTCTCATTTACTGCAATTGCATTTTTTTACATCATGCACGATTTTTTTGTTAACTTGTTATAATTTTTCTCTTCAGGTCGTGGCTCTTGCCAATCAGAAGCTGCTTGGTCTTGATCCTGTGAGTTTTCTTGTCATTTATTAAATTTATCACACATTTGGTATTCTTCAGGGTTCAACTAATTATGTACTGGTTAGCAATATGGTTATTGATGCATAAAGTTGGTTGTTGGACATGTCGTTTGTCCCATGGTAGAAGGCTCACTCCGTAGTGTTTTTGCTACTATTCGTTTGCATTTTTCTGTCCACTTCAGGAACTCCTTATTTTGGTGCCAGGAAGAAAGAAGGGGCTTTGGTGAAGAATTTTCATGAGGTGTGATGAGAATGGGCAGGTTGTATCAAATTGATACGTAGATGGTGTCTAGATCTTATTCCTCGGAGGGTTGGTTACTGGGTAGCTCAATTCAAATAATACGTTCTTTTACACTTTAAATGGTTGAAGGAGGTTCCATTTTTCTTTTATATCCACATAGGTCTCTTAAGTGACCCTTAGTTTCAAAAAGAAACTTTGATGGAAAAAGAAATTGAATCGGAAAGTTCCCTTGCCGACATCTTTTATTCTAAATATATATATATTTTTTATCTGAGAAGTTCATGGTAGTAGTTGGGGGATGTGAATTTTATTCCATTCTGGGTGGACTGTTGGATGCAAAAGATTGTCTTCTGTCTTTTTTTTTTCCTGTCTGATTCTTCGTTCTTTTGTCCATTATTTCAAATTTCTGCTTCCTTCTGGGCTAAAACAGTTGTTACTTGTTGGTTGTGGAATCTTGGGTACAGATTTTTCTCTTGTAATTCTTTTCTGAAATGCTTAGTTTCCTCCCCTGGTGTTGGGCAGTGCGGATCCAGAAATTTTGTTGCCGGGACTTTATATTATTTAGTAAAAATAAATGTAAAGAATGAGGCTCAAACCTGGGTCTAAATGGCGATAAGGCAGTTTTACTGTTGAGCTAGCTAGTGGTTTTAATACTATGCCAGTTTTTTTTCTTTATATATATATATAATTATATAAAGAGCATAAAGTTGAGGGGTACTCAAGTCCCCCGGGCCCATATTAAATCTGTCCTTATTGTTGGGACCCCCTTGCTAAGCTGGGAAAGGGGAAAAACAGAAGAAAACGAAGATCTTTGGCTTGTTACACATGGGGGATCAATATTTTGAATGTTTTTACGTTTCCAGCTATGAGCTTTTGTCTTGTTTTATATAGATAGTAGATACACAGAAAGGAAATGAAATTCCTTTGTGATTTCTTATTTTGGTGCATGTGGTTGGATGCAGGATAGAGTTAATGCTCATGGGGGAGCTGTATCTTTGGGACACCCATTGGGCTGTAGTGGAGCTCGGATTTTGGTCACATTGTTAGGGGTAATTTTTGTTACTTCCCGCAGATTGGGCAGTAGTGGAGAGTTGGTTAAATTTTTAAAGATAAATCTCTTGATGTCTCCTTTTCTTTGTCTCTCTTCCATATTTCCTGTCACGTTTCCTTTAATAACTATAATAGTTGAGAGACTAGGACGACTGCTGATAAGGCGGAAGTATATTTGACCAATATTCACTGCTGTTCTCTGCCTTATCTTACGGTTGCATTCTTATTGAAGAAGCATCTTTGATACAGGTACTAAGACAGAGAAATGGCAAGTATGGGGTTGGTGCTGTCTGCAATGGTGGTGGAGGAGCATCTGCTCTTGTGGTTGAACTCATGTAAGCTCCTTTAAACTTGGAAGGAAATATTCCGTTTATAGATTATATTAGCTAGTTCCTGATGTTTTATAGAATACGATTTCACTAAGCAAATCAAATGAAAATCATTGTCAATAACCATTGAACTTCATAGCAACTTGAGCATAGCTTAATTGGTGTAGGCATATATATATCATCGACCTTGCATATAATATATCATCAACTAGGAAGTTACAAGTTTGAATTTCATCATGTATGAACTTAAACAACAGTGAACTTCATTGCATTGCTAATCTATCCTATGTAGATTGCTTATGGGAGTTGGTGTCCTTTTCTTCTTCTTTATAAGAATGACTGGGCTATTTATCTGTAGAAACTACCGAGTAGCCTACTATGCTTGACATTGAAAATTTTTAAGCATTTCTTCGAAGGTAATGAGCTGAAATGTTTTTGAGATTCCATTTTCTTTTGGATTGGAGACCTTTTTTTGTCTATGAAAAAACTGATTCTTAAGTTGGCATATCATATTTGGCATTATACTTAAGTTAGATATGGTCATGTTTAAAACATTTTTAGAAACATCATGTTTAGCCGATAACGTTGTTTTCAATATGACGGGACGTTTTTAGAACTGGTTCTTAAGTTTAAGCAATAGTTAACACATGGGATTAATTTCTTTTGTAGCTTGTTCATGTGCCTTGTTCCTTGTGAAAGTCCTGATTGCAACGCTGTAGAGATATTATTTACCAGATGCTTCATAATTCGACTTCCTTTTACTACTTTTGATGGTCATTATATTTCTTAGGGAAAGATTAAGTTTCAATATATCCTGAGTTGAGTTAAGGTGTTGCAGGCATGCGGCTCGAGTTCGACATTCCAAGCTGTGATCCAAATTGGTCTTCTCAAAAGGCATTAGTTGGGTTCTACATTCAAAGAAAGAGGACTAATGATTCAGTGTATCATATGTAATACAGCAAAATTAGGCATGTAATAAAAGGTTTCTTTCATCTTCTTTTTGCGACATTGCTTCTATTTAGTGTTAAAAAAGTCCCATCATCAAGTTCAAGAGGCAAGAGATTATTAAATTATGCAGTGCTTGGGAAATAGAGCAGAAGTAAATTAATTGCAAATATAGCAAGCAATTTTCTAATTTGCAGGTATAGAAAGGGGTAACTATGTCTTATTAGAGACCAAATAGATCTAGATTTACACTCTTGTCTGATGGCTGCAGTTAGAAATCCATTGTTTGAAGCTCATTTATAAATTATCCTATTATTTAGAAAGAAATAACAATGAAAAAAGCAATCTAGATACGTTTTTAGAAGATGGCAAGAATCACGACATTATCCCAGCTATTATTTAGAAAGAAATTAAAAAAAGAGAGTTTTTAGTCTTTCAAAATTATCAACAAGATATATGAATAGATAAGATAGTAACATTTTGTTATATTGTTATATTTGTAAATAAGTTAGATTTATTTTACTATAGTAATCTTTTTTTCTAAAATGAATATTTAGGTAAAGAGGTCATATTACACAATTTCATAAATGTCCACAAATTTTTTTCTTAACATTTTCATGTTTAGATTTTAAATGAAAATATGGAGAATTTATCCTCTTGACCAACGTATGAGATTCATTTATGAAACTTTTTCTCAACTATTTCCTTCCATAAATTTAGTACTTCTCCACGATTTTATTAAATTTAAACAAAAGTATTTGATGCAGATTCAATTTTATATAAATTTATTTTTAATTTCCTTTATTTTAGCCATATACAATTTCTTTTCTAAATTTATCATTTTTGGTATTAGCCATTTTCTTCGTTTTTCATTCTTCACGTCGTTTGTTTCATAATATTGGTGACATCCACAGTAACGGGATACTTCACAGTAATAAGCTCACTTAAGTAAGCATTGATTTATTGTCTTCTCCATTTCTTTGCTTTCATTTTTTTCATTCCCTTATTAATATATAATTATCTACTTTCAAAACTTCGTCCAAGTTCAGAACAATATTCATCGTCTTTCCATCCTTTTTATTTTGCAAATTCAGTCTGTAAGTTTTATGCTATTAATTTAAATCGATATTCACAGGCCATATATTCATATTCCGTACATATACGCAACATATATGATTAAGAATTTTATGAATATATTATTACTATTATATATAGCTTATTCGTATATATCACAATTTATCTTAGGCATAATATTATATTTTAACACAGTATATACGTTACTAACTCAAAACTGCAAACTAGTTTTGTGTTGGTTTAGTCAATTCCTGGTTTCTAGGAAATAGTTAGAGGTTATTTTTAGTTGTAGTCGAGTCTAAGTTTCTTATGGAGTTAGTGAGATTCGTTACTAACATTGTGGAATCTATTTTTAGACTTAAAATGTGTATTTATATGGAGCATTTTAGAATGAAATGAATATACTTTCCATTTTCTCATTTCTCTCTTAATAGTTAGAACTACATTGATATTAGAGCTGAATTCTTAAGGGACTTGTGAGTGAGAGTGAGAGTGAGATATCCCTAAGAGAAACCGAGTGATACACTTGTTTATTGAGTGAGATGGAGTAAGGACCAAGTAATCTTTCTTCATTAGCCCCACTTGTGTTTGATGGCGAGAATTACCAAGCTGGGCTATCAGAATACAAGGTTACATAGAGGGTTATGATTATTGGGAAGCAATTGAGCAAGACTATGAGATTGCTCCACTTCCTAATAACCCAATAATACATCAGATCAAGACTTATAAGGAGAGGGTCACCAGGAAGGCAAAAGGCTCGAGCTTGCCTATATGAAGCTGTGTCTCTCGCCATATTCAATAGAATTATGGCCTTGAAGTTAGTGAAGGAGATATGGGAGTTCCTCAAAAGTGAGTATGAAGGTGATGAGATGATTAAAGGCATGAAGGTGTTGAACTTAGTGCGAGAATTCAAGAGAATGCAAATGAAGGATTTTGAGTCTATTAAAGAGTACTCAGATAAGTTGATTGGGACTACTAACAAGGCAAGAGCATTAAGAACTGATTTATCTGACAATATATTGGTTCAGAAGATTCTAGTTTCACTACCTAAGAGATATGAAGCAAACATTGCTTCCTTAGAAAATATTAAAGACCTCTTAAACCTCAAGGTGATAGAAGTTGATAAGAAGCTGACCAACCGAGAAGCTCAGCAAGATCAAACCAACTCAAATGAAGAGGAAAATGAAGCTCACCAAGCTCAAACTAGTTTAATTGGATCTCAAGCTAAACATCCATGGGAGAACTTTCCAAGTCAATCCAATCATGAGGCAATCATTATGCCTCAAGGACCAATGAAAAGAGCTAGAGCTAAAAGACTTGAAGATGGATTAAATGCTTGTTTCCAAGCTAAATTTTCAGCCCATCATGAAGAGTTGCAATCCTTCAAGCTCCAAGAGTCACTTGGGCACCCAAAAGTCCTAATGAATCTGGAAATTCAGATTCATCCCCATATTTAATGCTTGATGTATTAATTTATTTCAATGTATTTACATTTATTAAGGTTCATGTATGTAGTTGAAGAGTTTTGTTGAACCTAGTCAATTAGGTGAAAAGTTGTATCCTTTCAAGTTGTCTTTTCAATTAGTATAAATACCTATGTAGTTTGGTCATTGGAACACACTTTGAATTTGAATGAAATTTCATTAGAGTTTATTCTCTCAAGCTTTATGCTTTTTCTTTGTATTCTTGTGTTTAGAATGCATGTATTAGAACTTTCAATCTAGTTTGATCAATTAGATTGTGGAGAGTTCGAAATCTTGAAGTTAGGAACAAGTTCTCCTTTCTTCTTGATCATCAATCAATCTTCCAAGCCAAATCTGTTTAGCTTTCTTGGGGTTGCTTACTAAATAGTTAATCGAGATTATTCTTATTACTGTTGTCGGGGTTTACCTTGCTTAGGGGGGAGTTCTCAAACGTGATTGAGGTAGTTCCCTTTATCATTTGGTATAAGAGCTTTGGCTCTAAAGAGATTATATCCTTACTTGTTTCTTTTCTATATCATCTTTCTTTGTTCATCTATTTTCATATTTCTTGTGACTCTTCATCTTCTCATTTTTTTTCTTGTTTCATACGTTATTGTGCTTGCTGCAAAAAAAAAAAAAAAAAAAAAAAAAAAAAAAAAGAAAAAGAAAAAGAAAAAGAAAAAGGAATGGTTAAAAGTGACTTATCATCTTCTTTGACTTTTCATATTCTACTTCACTTGTTTTATGCTTTTAAAAAAAAATCTCAAGCAAGTTTTAAAGCATTGTGAGTATTCGAAAGGAGTCCAAAAAAAAAAAGAAAAGAAAAAAAGAATCATATCTACATCCTTTTGTCATTTCCATCTTTTCATTCACACCTTTTGCTCATTCTGATATATTTTTGTGATCCTTTACCAAATTTCTTTGTCTTCATTTTCTTTTAGCTCCTATAGATTTGCTTCTTAAAAGTTCATTCCAGTACGTCACACTTATGTTTCTAAATTTGAGATTTTTGTGACTTTCCACCTTCTAGCTAAATTGATATTGTTCTTGCATGATTCTCATAAGAATACTATAAGACTTGCTGAAGTTTGAGATATTTCTAGTCTTAGGAGTAATTCTATATATATATTGAGTGCAAACACGAGTGACTTTTTCATCTTCTAGAGAGTAATCACGTGAGGGAGTGCTAGTGAGGTCCATTTTTTCTTTTACTTTTTTTTTCTTTTGCAGGATGGCCAATCAAGATGATGTTGAAGTTAATGAAGTATGTTTGAGAGAGGCACAACAAGGAGTTATGGTGCGAATGATTCGTACTATGGAAGCATTGACAGATCATTTGGATAGGTTGGAGATTGAGCATTGGGCAAGGGAAAGAGTGTTGCCTCCTCCACCACAACCTGTGGTAATTCACCATAATGATGACCAATATGAGGGTGATGGTTCTGACGCGTTGGATGGTGACCAAGTTACATTACTTGAGGTATTAAAAGGAGAAAGACGTGTTGAGCAAGAAGTGGTTAGAAGAAGAGGTCGAGAGAGAGGATATCAAAACTTTCAAAGGCGAGCTTAACAAGAAGTAGCTCCGATTGATCATAATATGGGGGGAATCAAATTTAAAATTCCAAAGTTCTTTGGAAAAACTGATCCAAAGGATTACATTAAATGGGAAAAAGAGGTGGAGAATGTGTTTGCTTGCCATAATTTTAGTGACGAGCAGAAGGTTAAATTTTGTGTTGCTAAATTTAAGGATTACGCTTAAACTTGGTGGGACAAGTTAATGACAGGAAGGAGAAGAAATCTTGAAGCACCAATTATTTCATGATATTCAAAGAGTCCATGAGGAAACACTTTGTTCCAAATCATTTCCAAAGGGATATGGCACAAAGGCTTCAAGCATTGAGGCAAGGGAACAAGTCTGTGGAAGAACAAAGAGATGGACACTTTGATGGATCGGATCTTGATGAGGACTTGGAGACTCTCATGGCACGATTTTTGAAAGGCCTCAACAAGGAGATTGTTGACAAGGTTGATTTGTAGCCATACTTTGACATAGAGGAGATGTTGCATCTTGCCATCAAAGTGGAAAAACAATTGAGTACCAAAAGAACAAGGTACACTTCTTCTAAACCTTCTTCTTCTTTCAACTCATCATGGAAAAAGGAGAATAGAAGTGATTTTAGAAGTAGAGATAAATTTGTGAAAGAAAATTCTAAAGAAAAAGACGAGTCTTCTATGAAAGGGAAGACTAAATTAGAAGAGCATAAAGAGAGAAATAGAGATATTAAGTGCTAGAGAGGTCAAGGGTTAGGGCATGTCAGTAGAGATTGTCCAAACAAAAGGACAATGATCATCCATAATGGTGAGGTAGTAACTGAGGGAGAGGGAAGTGAAAATGAGGAGGATAAGGAAGAAATAACTGAAGAAGGAGAGACTAGTAATGGAAGTTATGAAGAACCAATTGTAGGCGATGTGTTTTTTACTAGAAGAGCTTTAAGTGCTCAAGTCAAAGAAGATCTAGTGGAGGCGCAAAGGGAAACAATGTTTCATACTTGATGTCATGTAAATGGAAAGGCATGTTGTGTAATCATTGACGGTGGGAGTTGTACTAATGTTGTTAGTACATTACTTGTCAAAAGATTGGGTTTAACCACGATACCACATCCTAGACCATACAAACTTCAGTGGTTGAACAATAGTGGGGAAGTGAGAGTCAATAGACAATGTCTTGTGTCTTTTTCTATTGGAAGATACAATGATAGTATCTTATGTGATGTTGCAACTATGCATGCTGGAGAGATTTTATTGGGAAGGCCATGGCAATTTGATAGAAAAGCAATTCATGATGACTATCTTAATCGCTACAAATTCACTAAAGATGGAAGGAAAACCATTCTTCTTCCTTTGTCAACCAGAGATGTGTATGATGAGCAATGCAAGTTAGAGAAAATGAGAGTGGAAGTTGAAAAACATGAGAAAGAGGAAAAAAAATTCATTGAATGGCAAAAGAAAAAAAGAAAATAATTTGAAAGAAAAAG
Organism: Benincasa hispida; assembly: GCF_009727055.1. Classification (NCBI taxonomy): domain Eukaryota; kingdom Viridiplantae; phylum Streptophyta; class Magnoliopsida; order Cucurbitales; family Cucurbitaceae; genus Benincasa; species Benincasa hispida. Next base: position 23,752,690 of record NC_052356.1, read on the forward strand.
AGAAAATTCCTGATGAGAGTGAGAAAAATAATTGTGAAGAAAAAGAAAGGAGTGGAAAGAAAGAAAAACATCCCAAAGAGAGAAAAAAAGAACAGAGAGTCTGATAGCTAGAAATAGTGAGGTTAGAAAAGCTTTGGTTTCTACTAAACCAATCTTTGTACTTTTGTGCAAAGGCCATGTTTTCTAACTAGTGACTCAAAAACTTCTTTGCCTAGTGTTTTTCTTAGATTGTTGCAGGAATTTAAGGACATTTTTCCTGAAGATCTACCAAGTGGGTTGCCATCACTAAGGGGGATTGAACATCAAATTGACTTCCTTCTAGGAGCAATCATTCCAAATAGACCAACTTATCGAGCTAACCCACCGAGACAAAAGAAATTCAAAAGCAAGTTGATGAGTTGCTTGCCAAAGGATATGTGAGAGAAAGTCTCAGTCCTTATTATGTTCTTGTCATCTTGGTTCTAAAGAAAGATGGAGCTTGGAGAATGTGTGTGGATTGTAGAGCCATCAACAAATTTACGGTAAAGTATCGTCATCCTATACCCAGACTTGATGATATGTTAGATGAATTGCATGGATCTGTTTTATTTACTAAAATTGATCTTAAGTCTGGATACCATCAAATTAGGATGAAAGTTGGCTATGAATAGAAAACTGCATTTAAGACTAAGCATTGATTGTATGAGTGGTTAGTTATGCCTTTTGATCTTACCAATGCTCCTAGTACTTTTATGTGTCTCATGAATCATGTTTTGCGTGAATACATAGGAAAATATGTGGTAGTTTACTTTGATGATATTCTGATTTATTCCACGTCTTTAGAAGAGCATGTGGAGCATGTTAGGAAGGTTTTACTTGCATTAAGAAAAGCTCAGTTGTTTGCCAATCTAAAAAAGTGTGCATTTTGTCTTGTCTAGATAAGATTAACTTTCTTGAATTTGTTATTTTTGCAAATGGTATTGAAGTTGATAATGAGAAAGTTAAAACTATCCAAGAATGGCCACAACCTAAAAATGCTAGTGAAGTTAGATCTTTTCATGGGAGGTTCATCAAGGACTTTAATACCATTGCTGCACCATTGAATGAGATGGTTAATAAAAAGAATATTGTTTTCAAATGGGGAGAATCTCAAGAAAGGGCATTAGTTTTGAAAGAAAAATGAAGCTTTACACCTTTGTTTTCTTTGCCTAACTTTGAAAATACATTTGAAATTGAGTGTAATGCTAGTGGAATAGAGATTGGAGTCATTTTAATGCAGAAACAAAAACTCATTATGTACTTTAGCGAGAAATTGAATGGTGCTGCTTTAAACTATCCAACTTATGATAAAGAGTTGTATGCTTTGGTAAGAGCATTACAAACTTGTCAACATTACCTATGGCCAAAGGAATTTATCATCCATACTGATCATGAAAGTTAGAAGCATCTCAAGGGACAAGATAAGCTAAATCGTCATCATGCTGAATGGGTTGAATTCATTGAATCATTTCCATATGTTATAAGGTACAAGAGTGGCAAGGAAAATATTGTGGCTGATGCATTATCTAGGAGATATAGTTTGCTATCAACTTTATCTTCTAAATTAATAGGATTTGAGTTTTTGAAAGAAATGTATGGAAACAATGATGATTTTGGTAATTTATTTTCCCAATGTGTGAATGGAATGACAGTAAATAATTTTTATGTTTTTGATGGATTCTTGTTTAAGAAAGATAAACTTTGCATTCCGAAGGGTTCATATAGATAATTGTTTGTTAAGGAAGCACATGGGGGGTGGTCTGATGGGTTATTTTTCTGAATTTAAAAATATGATGAACTCAAGCGTCATTTTTATTGGCCACACATGCAACACGATGTTCACAAAGTTTGTAGTACATGCATTACTTGTCGAGAAGCTAAATCTAAGTCTAGGCCACATGGCTTGTACACACCTTTACCTGTTCCTAATGCACCTTGGAGTGACTTGTCTATGGATTTTATTCTGGGTCTACCTCGAACTAGGAGAGGGCATGATAACATATTTGTTGTTGTTGATCATTTTAGCAAAATGTCACATTTTATTGCTTGTCGTAAAATTGATGATGCCAAGAACATTGCTGATTTGTTCTTTAAGGAAGTTGTGAGGTTGCATGGCATTTTTAATTCAATTGTTAGCGATAGAGATGTCAAGTTCTTAAGTCATTTTTGGAAAGTTTTGTGGGAAAAATTAGGAACTAAGTTGTTGTTTTCTACCACATGTCACCCACAAACAGACGGTCAAATTGAGGTTGTCAATAAGACGTTAATAATGTTGCTTAGGGAAATTCTTGAGAAGAATCTTCGTATGTGGGAGGAAATTTTGCCGTTTGTTGAGTTTACTTATAATATGGTTGTCTATAGCACAACTAAATGTTCACCTTTTGAAATAGTTTATGGATTTAACCCTAAGACACCTCTTGATTTAGTACCTTTGCCAACTAACCAGTTTGTTCATCTTGATACCAAGTCAAAAGCTGAATTTTTCAAGAAGCTGCATAAGCAAGTGAAAGAAAGAGTTGAGAAGCATAATGAAAAGGTTGCCAAAAGAGTGAATCAGGGAAGGAGACCACTTATTCTGAAACCAGGAGATTGGGTCTGGGTTCATTTTCGAAGGGAGCATTTTCCAAACCAAAGAAAGTCCAAGTTACATCCAAGGGGAGATGGACCATTCCAAGTTTTAGAAAAGATGAATGATAATGCATACAAAATTGATCTTCCGGGTAAGTATCAAGTGAGTGCTACATTTAATGTTGCTGACTTATCCTTGTTTGATGTAGATAATTGTGATTCGAGGACGAATCCTTATGAAGAGGGGGAGAATGATAAGGAACTGACCAACCGAGAAGCTCAGCAAGATTGAACCAACTCAAATGAAAAGGAAAATGAAGCTCACCAAGCTCAAACTAGCTTAATTGGATCTCAAGCTAAACATCCATGGGAGAACTTTCCAAGTCAATCCAATCATGAGGCAATCATTATGCCTCAAGGACCAATGAAAAGAGC
>NC_052356.1:23755810-23767701 GCF_009727055.1 Benincasa hispida
CAGTAGGGAAAAGAGCGCGAGCGGAACGAGCGAGAGAGCGAGAGCAGGAGCGAGAGCGAGAAAGCTGGAGAGAGCGAGACGAAAGAGAAAATTTGAGAGCGAGAGTGAGAGAGCGGGATTACTAGCAAGAAAGCTGGACAGAGTAAATTCCTAGCGAGAAAACGGGAGAGAGTGAGATTTTAAGAGCAGAGTGAGCGAGATTTGACAGAAGTGCGAATTATGCGTTTGAATTTGCCACGATCTTATATATATACATGGAAAAACCCTAAAATTGAATACAAACAAAGAATGATGACGTAAAGGCAAACGTTAGCCAAGATTAGGTGTCTTATTGAGAGAATCCATAAACCATAAGTAATTTTAAAGAAGCCACCTGTACGATGATTTGTCACACTGAGAAGAGCTGAAAACTACTATAAATAGGACCCTTTGTTGAAGATTTAACCCATTCTCAAAAAAATCTCAGTACAAAGAATCGTGTGAGTGAGGAAGTTCTGTGAGATTAAAAGAGAAAAGCTCGGGTAAAGTGCTGTTCAAATTCCTTCTAATTTAGAAAGGGAAAGCTCTACTGATCAAATCATAAAGAATAATAAGGAATTATATTAATCACCGTCAAGTTAAGTAGTTTATCTCACCCTCTCTTTAAAATGTTCATATGTAGCTACCTTTATTATGTTGCATGGTTATGTTAATTGTTATATTGCATTACATGTATAGAACACGTTTCTCTACAAGGGACCCCATGCGTTATGTTTTGTCACGATTACGTTAAAATCAAGTTTTAATTAGGTGTAAGTTATGCTTTCAGTCTAATCTTATGGTTATGCTAATGGTTTGATGTTGGATGGGACTCTGGCCCTACGGACTGCAATGACCCGCTAATCATCAAATGGGTTAGTTTCCGCTTAGTCCTCAATCTTTCTATCAGGCGGAGAAATTTTTTGCTTCCAGGGTGTAGGCATGTATGGTTGCACCCTCCAGGCCTAATCTTATGTTATGTTTATGCTAAGACGTAGCAGGTCATATATGGTTGCACCCTTCTAGTCCAATATTTACGTTTATGCTAATGGTTAATGTTGGATGTGACTCTGGCCCTACTGACTGCATGACCCGCTAATCATCAGATGGGTTTTAGTTCCGGCTCTCGCTAAGAATAGCTCTCTTTACTCTCGCTCTCTCCAACTTCCTTGCTACAATTCTCGCTCTCTCCAATTTTCCTTCAATCTCGCTCTCTCTACTCTCGCCAGCCTCAATCTCACTAGCATCGCTCGCTGGGTTTCTCGCTCTCCAATTTTTTGATCGCGTAGCTCTCTTCTCAGAATCTCATTTTCTCCAGTTTTCTCACTGGTGTGGCTCTCGCTCTCTCCCACTTTCTCGCTCCCGCTCGCTCCCTTATTCATTATCTTTTGGATAATGAATAAATTTCCAATTTCAAATTTATTTATTTTTTTCCTTCTAAATTTCCACCCCTTTAAATAAAATTTTGTCCTGCTTATTATTTGATATTTAATTTCCTGTATGCGTACAAATCTGGGTTGTTACATAATCACTCCCGTCTCTCTCTTAGTTTCATCTCAGGTATGAATCAATTTGCTAGTTTTGCACATAAATATTTAGCACATTTCTTGTTCACTATTTTTTTTTTGAAAAAAAAAGAAAAACTGCAGATAACTTCGTCAACATATGTTATCTTATTTGATCCTATTATTATTTGGTATTATTTTCTATTAAACTATAGATTGTTCAATTTTTTTCTTCACTCTTTTTCTTTTGTTGTGTGTCATTCTTTAATTTCACTTTATATGATACATCAATTGATTACTTTTTTTATACACTAACGTCATTTTTAGGTGAATGCTTTTATATATTGTCTTATATGTTTTATTTTTTCTTTTGTATGTTTGATTTGATTTTATTATTGACTTCTCTCTCTTTGTTGTCTCTCTTTCATCGGAATTTATGTGATGTTTTAGTTTATTTTGTTCGTTGTATGTTAGTTTTGTACAAAATATTTAATGCATTTCTTGTTGACTACTTTGGATAACACTTCTTGGATGGTAAGAGAAGGGTTGATTTATTTTTCTATTATCAGAGTTGAATTAAATGACAAATCTGCTGATAATATTTAAAAGTAATAGTAAAATATCACAGTCTATCTGCACTAGATCACGATAGACCACTATCTGACAAATATAGTCTATCACGATCTAGCGTAGATAGACAATAAAATTTTGCTATATTCGTAAATACTTTGCTTCATTTTTGTATATTTGAAAACAAAATTTATTTTATTTACTTTTTTAAATCAAATGTAGAATTATGCTGAAAATATTTATAAATAATAGCAAAATATGACCATCTATCTGTGATAGATCGCGATAGGCTACTATCTGACAGATAGTAGTTTATTGCGATCTATCGCGGTCTATCGCAGATAGACAGTGAAATTTTGTTATATTTGTAAATATTTTGGTTAATTTTCCTATATTTGAAAACGTCATTTATTTTATTTATGTTTTAAATCAAACATAGATTTTCTTTATAATTTGGGGTGAAAAAGTTATACCTTCTTTTTCTCTATCTATTTTGTGACGGTTTTAGTACCATCGTATTTGGTACATTAGATTTTGATGACTGCTTGTCTTATATGTTTTCTTTTTTCTTCAGTGTTTTGATTTTATTTGACAGATTGTAGATTGTTTTTCTGTCTTTAGTTCTATTTTTGTTTTTGTGTGGTTTTTATTTTCCTTATTTTTTTATTTATTTGGTTATATTTTATAATTAATTTTTCTTTTTAATGAATAGTTCAATTATTTCTTCACCCTCTGTTGTCTAACTTAATTTGATTTTTACTTATTTTTTATTTTATAGGATTTATTTTGGTAAATTGTTTTTCTACTTTTGCACCATGGGTTTTTGTTTTTTTAGAATTTTTTTTTTCTTTTCAATGAAATGTTCAATTTTTCCTTCTAAGATTTATTTTGATACATTGTTCTTCTATCTGCACTATAGGTTCTAATTTTGTGACCCTTTCTCTGTCTCTCATTCAGACCTACCTACATACTCATGGAGTTTGCTATGTACCATCAATACCTTAGGTACATTATGTTTAGAAATACCAACGCATGTACTTTGGCAACCTTAGGTATTTAAAATATAGTTCGTCAAGCTTCATTCAACCTTAGCTTTAACCATAACGCATGCTTCATACTTTGTGAAATAAGTTGGCTTAAAACATATTGAACTAGCTTGTAAAACCACTAGCATGCGTTAGACATGGAAAACATACTTGGAAAAACTCATATATTAGTAAACATCATGCGTTGATAAACATTCATAAGCATTAGCAATTCCAAACTATCCTTCTAGTCTATGAGAAGATACGACTGCCTTTATCCTTAGTTGAGAGTGAACTACTAAATCTAACCCTCAACGTCAACCTTAGTCGAGGAGAACTCTTTTGCTCAATCCCTCAACGTCGTATTACCTACGTGTACGTGGTTATAACTGAGTACCGTCGTACCTTATGTACCTGACTAGGATACCTTCTCATTGTCCTTCAATATCCTCAGGTACTTGACTAGGATACCTTCTTATTATCCTTTAGTATCCTTAGGTACTTGACTAGGATACCTTCTCATTGTCCTTCAGTATCCTTAGGTCAAACGTCCTTCAGTATCGAGCTGTTAAGATACCTTTTCATATGTCCTTCGGTATCAATTTGGCCGGATACCTTCTCAAAACTCCTTCGGTATCAAATTGGCCAGGTACCTTCTCAAGTGTCCTTCGATACCTAATTGGTGAAATACCTTCTCAACGTCCTACGATATCAAATTGGCCGGATACCTTCTCAAAAGTCTGTCAGTATCAAATTGGCCAGGTACCTTCTCAAGTGTCCTTCGGTACCAAATTGGTTAGATACCTTCTCAACGTCCTTCGGTATCAAATGTGTATTTTGTAACAAAAAATTAAGTTCCATAGCCTAGTATTACACAAGAGCTATTCTATTGTCACTCATTTACATAAGAATTCGTTCTCTCGTAACCTTCCTTTAGAAAGCATATATCAAATCAGAATATAGCTTTTGTAACGGTTACACAACATACCTTGCCTGTGTTACACACATACAATCCCGGAGATATGCATTAAATTATTCTTCAAAAATTTGTTGCTTGAAGAAGTGTAAATTCATTGTTAATGTCATTGTGCTTTACTTGATCATATATGCGTGAATATTAAAAAACTTAAAGTAAATTAGTCACTCATGGTTCGTTGGCCTCTTAACGTGTTATATGCCTCTCCTAGCTATTCTTTGCCTAAAAGAACATAATCCCCAGTTAAACTACTTAGAATTCTTAGCAAAATACCTCAAATAGTTCATTTACTAATGGAACTTTTATCAACAAAAACAATATTTCTAGCAAGAAAATCATCATGAATGAGATCACCCACATGAGCGAGACCACCCTTATGAGTGAGATTTACCATTCCCAGCGAGATTTGGCACTTTCTAACGAGATTTAGTGCAAACCAGCGAGATTCAATGCAAAACCAGTGAGATTCAGTGCAAACCAGCGAGATTCAATGCAAAACCAGCGAGATTTCCGTCCCTAGCGAGATCCACCTCTCGCTCTCGCTCTCTCTTGCTCTCTCTCGCTCTCGCTCTTGAGCCTGTCTCTTATACACATCTAGATGTGTATAAGAGACAGGCCTGCTTAATCTTCCTAAGCAGCTGTCTGCTTATGCCTAGATCCTCTGTTACAACTTCAAAAATCCATAACTCAAAATCCAGCCCTCTTTTGAAGAAACTTCCTTCTACAAACATGTTTAGAATTGAGTCAGCAACATTACCTTCAGCTCAAAATGCCTCGTCGTTTAATCTAGAGATTGAAAACTTCATCATTGGCCCCAATTCAAGTAGTTACCTGCTTGTTCAACAATTCCCAGTTCAACATTCAAAATTATATAACTCGATTTCCAGGCCTCATCTTAAAAAGTTTCATTCTACAAAGTTGTTTATAACTGAGATAATAATATTACCTCAGTTTTAGCTCAAAAAACTTCGTAATTCGCCCCGGAGCTTCAATGCTTCACTGATGGCCTAGATTCACCCAAGAAACAAACCCTTTGTCTTTATTTTGCCCCTTTGGCCTTATTCTGCCGACTTTTCCTTCCAGTAGCCCAACCATAGAAAATAGACACACAGAGCTTTCGAATGCCACTGAAGTTACACAAATAGCCTAAGTAGTCTATCCAAACCGACCCAATGAATTCAACCTTCTTACTTATATTACCGTCCAAAATCTAGCATGAACCCTCCTTATGCCACTTGGCCCACTATTGGTGATGAAGGGCTAGGATTTAGCAAATTTCCTTTTGTAACTTCAATCACAATATTACTTCAGCACTACTTCTCATTAGATGGCATGGTCTCATTCATATGCTTATTATGTATCCCATCTTCTATCCTTCCTGAGACATGGCATTATTTAGCTCATTAGAAGACATCACATTACTTAAAATAATTATGGTTCGGGTTTTACAGCTATCTACTGTGCGTGTAGATAGAAGTTAAGAATAACTCATTCAAGGCTGAGGTTTGAATGTAACCTCGTATTCGTGATATGCTTGTTAATGAGTTGAAATAGACTCTAGAAGTTGCCTACCACTCACTGAGCTTTGTAAAAGTTCATTCCGTTATTTCATGTTTTTCTTCCCAGGTAGCGAAAGGTGAAGAGTTCTAGGGTGCTGCTAAGGTCAAGATCTGCCACATGCCATAGTTACACTTCCGGAGGATTTTATAGTTGTTGTAAACTTTATAGTTAAGTCTTGGAGTTGTATGAACATTGCAACGTTGTAATAAAATGGGTTTACTTAATCCGCTGTTGTTTGCCTTCTTGACTTAATCAGTTGGATGTTAAATTTGTTCATTGGTATCAGAGTTATTTCTGCAATAGTTATTAGGCAGTAAGTGTCAACAAAAGGTTGATAATTGCTGTAGTCATATCCTGTCCTAGGCTCGGAGGGTAGTCTGGAGCGGGGCTGTGACACGGCCTCAATCAACTTATTGACCTCAACCTCAATCTAGGGGATAAGTTCTGGCTGAAAGCGTCGTTGAGCCTACCTAACGGATCGACACCCTTGTTTGATCGCGAGATGGTGGACTGCTACTTTTGGATCTAGTCCTGGCATCTCATTGTATGACCAAGCGAAAACATCCCTGTATTCGGTGAGTAGACTCATGTACTCATCCTCTTCCTCTTTCGAGAGGGATACACTGATGAAAGTCAGACGCGGTTCTTCTACAGTGCCCAGATTCACCTCTTTTAGCTCGTCCACTGTGGATTGACCACCATCCTCTAGACCTTGCAGAGCGTCCTCTACTTCCTCTTCGGTCATACCCTCTTTGGATTCTTCGGTGATTGTGATGTGGTGGCACGAAGTTTCACCTTCCTCTTACTCTAAATTTTCGTTCTGAGGATTGGTGAAAACGATGTCGTGCCTCTTTACTTTGAGCGTGCCCTCTCTTGTGTTTAGAGTAACGAAGGTCTTTCTCTTCATGCGTGAGGGGACGGTACTATGGATTTCTCCATCACTTCTTGTCTCTCCTGATGGCTTCTGATTCGATGACGCTTCAGCGTTTTTAAGGTCAATTCGTCGCCAGATGGACGCTCGGGGTATCACCCCCTTTTTTCTTATGGTCATTTCGGGGGCATCAGCGCAGGCTTTTCCCTTATCCTTTATCTTAGTAGGGACATATTGGTCGAGGGGATCTTCAGTCCTCTCGTGCTTCAGGCGATCAAAAACAGGAGCGCGGGGTTTTCCTTCGTTCTCCGTCGGAACTGCACCTAGTCTCTCGTAGGCTGACGGTCACTCTACCACCGGCGATTGACAGATGATTTCCTCGTTTCCTTCATTTGGCAGAGTCAACTTTGAAGAACTGAACGTCGAGTAACTCTGGGAATAGTATGTGAGCTTTCCCTTTCTGCTTCTGTCATGCTTAACCTCTCGAAGACCAAGGCACGTGTGAAACCCGGATTTCCATTATTCCTACTTAAGCAGGTGTTAAAAGGAATTAACTAAGTGAAAGTTAAATCCTATGTTGAAGAGAAGAAAATTTCTAAGTGTTGAATAGAATAATCTTGAGTAGTTTTGAGTTAAGCTTTAATTGGTGAAATTTGACTAAGTATGTGACAATGTATTAGTATGTGCCATGCGTTGGCCATTAGATTTTGAGAGGTTATTTGGGAGGTTAGTAGTGCATCTAGCAGCCAAGGTCTTGAAGAGGTTAGAACAACACATGCGATAGCCTTAAGTTGCGCATCCAAGGGCACTGGACGTTGGATGCGTTGGATACGTTGGATGCGTTAGATGCGTTGGATGTGTTGGATGCGTTGGATGCATTGGATACGTTGGATGTGTTGGATGCATTGGATGTTGGATGCGTTGGATGTATTGGATGCGTTGGATGATGGATGTATTGGATGCGATGGACGCGATGGATGTGGTAGTGCAATACTATGCGTTGGTGATGCACTATGCATTGGTGATGCATTATGCGTTGGTGATATGCTATGCGTTGGTGATGTGCTATGTGTTGGTGATGTGCTATGCATTGGTAATGTGCTATGCGTTGGTCATCCAAGGGTTTGTAGACGCATGCGTCAGGTTATGGTGTCCGGACATAGGTAGGTTGCGGCAATGGATGGACGCATCGCATATGAGAGTTGATAGACGCATGCAAGGTCATCATCCTAACATGTGGCTTGATGGGAAGAAACCTTAAGCCTTAAGCAAATGAGGTGGTTTCATAAGAGGACATGCAAAATTTAGCTGCATGCGTTGGCTATATAGGAGAAGGACACCTTAGATTGCGTTGATAGTGTGAGGAAGAAACACTTGGACATGCAGCCAAGTAGGAGGTGTCAACTTTAGAGAGTATTTGAATGCCTATAAATAGGGCCAAGTACTTCTTTTTTTTTAGATCAAAATTCAAAAAGACATTAAGAAGAGTGGGAAAGCTGAGAAAACATTGCGTTGATAGCAAAATCCATGTGTTGATCATAGGGTTTCAAGGGGGACGCAGTGGACAGTGAAGTCTGGAAAACAACATCAAATTGGGACGAGGATTTCTCCCAAAATACTCGTGCGTTTGATGTGATTACAAAGCCATCTGAAAGATAAAAGAGTCTAGTTTTCATGGTGGGGCTGACGGAGAAAAATATCTGAGGAATCGGGCTGAAGAATGAGGAAACCACAAAAGGGTCGAGCTGTCGGATAAGCTGGGCCAGTCTTGATGTTTTGATGCTTCTGGCCAAACCCCGAAGAGTTATGAGCTAAACTTTTGAGGTAAGCTTCGTTAGACATTTTAGAGCATGTTTGTAGAAGAAAGTATCTCGAGATAAAGCTTAAAACTATGAGTAGTTTGAGCATTAAATTGAATCTGGAATCTAGTGTTCAAAAGAGGAGCCCGAGAAAACAAAGGAACTTCTAGAGAGAAAAGTTCCTAAACGACCAAGGTGAGTGGTAATTTCCTTTAAGTCTTAAAAAATATCTTTTAGAGTAAATTTTATATGCTTAGGTTATGAATGAGTATCTAGCCTGTATGAGAATGAGATTATGTGAGCGGGATGGTCAAGGGGTCAATAGACCTAGTACCTGAGCCCGTAAGCAAAACCTCACGGGATGATCAGAGGACACGAGAAGTCTAGTTCCTGAGCCTGTGAGAGGATCCTCGTATGGGATGGTCAGAGGGCCGATGGGCCTAGCTTCTGAGCCCATGAGTGGGGAGCTATGTGCATATAAGAGACAGAGGGAACGTAAAGAGTAAGCGTTGTATTTAGTAGCAGTTATCTATCTATCGTGTGTGTAGGTAGACAGCATACTCATTCTAAGTAGTTATCGGTTTAGCTATCTACCGTGCGCATAGATAGAGTTGAGACCAGACTCGTTCAAAGCGGAGGTTTGAATGTAACCTCGTATCTATGATATGCTTGTCATTAATGAGTTGAAATAGACTCTAGAATTTACTTACCACTCACTGGGCTTTATGAAGCTTATTCTGTTATTTCATGTTTTCTTCCTAGGTAACGAAAGGTTAGGAGTTCCAGGGTGCTGCTAAGGTCAAGGTCTACCACATGCCACAGTTACACTTCCGGAGGGTTTTAAAGTTGTTGTTGTAAACTTTTTAGTTAAGTCTTGGAGTTGTATGAATGTTACATTGTTGTAATAAAATGGGCCTACTTAATCCGTTGTTCTTTACCTCCTTGACTTAATGAGTTGGTTGTTGAATTTATTCATTGGTACCAAGTTATTTCCACAAGAGTTTAGACAGTAAGTGTCAATAAAAGGGTTGATAACTGCTACAGTCACGCCCTCTCTCAGGCTCAGAGAGTAGTCTGGGGTGGGGTGTGACAGTGTGTGCGGCAGACGGTCTAATACGGTCGAAGGCTGAGGCTCTTTTATCTTTGCCCTCATTTTCACCTGTATTATCGACTTCTTCTGCAGTGATATGATTGTTGTTGGCCATTTTCCCTTCGCCTTTCTGATTATGCGGACTGGCTCTGACGGCTTATATCCGAGTCCCGCCCTTGATGTGGGTATAGCATGTCCTTCTTGCAAAAGCTTTTTTTGGGTTGGCGAGAGTCGGGGTTGCTCATAAATCTTCAAACTCTTAAACTCAGTGTGAGTTGTGAAGTCGTAGCCCGCCTTCACCAACAGCTTGTAAGCCTTGGGATCGAATCCGTCTTTAGTACACCTCTCGGGCAACTTTAACCCTGTCACTTTCGCCTCTGGCTTGTGGACTTCCTGCTTCGTTATCGGCGTGAGGGGTGTGACGAAACTCTCCTTTAGAATTTCTATGTTTTCGACCTGCAAACCTTTTGAGCATTCTGTAAAAGGTGACTCACCATTTTTTCGTCTCATCAAAGGGACATAGCATAAAATCAGAGGTTTTGAGGTTTTTTCACCCCTCACCACGGGTGTTTCTCCAATGCCGAGGGATATTCTACTCTCTTTAGGGTTGGAGGCTTGTACCTTGCTACCTGCCCTTTTCTCTGTGTCTATTGGCGATCTTGATCGGAATCCACCTGCTTTCTTTGCCAGCAAATTTTCTGCCGGCATAGTCTCACCGGAATTCTCACTCTTTAGGTAAAACTTTGCATCTGCGAAGTGAGACTTGACCTCGAAAAACTGATTAGAATCTGCTTCAACCTTCTTAATCCTGTCTTGGTAAAACTTGAAACACTGATGTAGTGTCAATGTAATCACACCATTCCCATGAATCCAAAGGCGTCCCAATAGCAGCTTGTAGGTGGGCTTTGAGTCTATCACATGAAACAACGCGTCGGCCTTCAGATCGCCAATGAGGAGCTCCAAACGTATCATGCCTATCGCCCTTTGGCTGCCTTAATTGAAACCCTGAATTACTAATTTGCTGTTTGATAGCTCTTCCATGAGTATGCCCAACTGTTTCATAGTCGTCTTAGGCATTATATTGACGGCGGATCCGTTGGCGATGAGGATTCGACCTACTCTCTATTCTCGAATGTATCCAGAGACATACAAAGGCCTATTATGCAATTTGGATCCCAGTAGCAGATCATGTTTGAGAAGCCTATGGATGTGCAACACGAGGCATAAGCACATGTTGCGTAGGTCGATGCACCAGAGGCATTGGATTCTAACAGTGCCTCAATGAGGGTCGTCTTAGCTTCTCGTGGAAGTGAAAGTAGGTTATCTATGTTGAATGGTGAAGAACCCTTTGGTTCTCCTGTCGAATTTAATGGGTTTGGAATGTATCTTCGTCCTCCTTGATATTGACAGCATGACATGCAGCAACCTCTGGTGTCTCCTCTGAACCCCAATTGCAAGTTCTTCGGGAGGAAATCTGCTAACGTCATCTGTCATCTGGGACAAGGAATATCCTCGTTTCTCTCGTCAACAGCTTTGGGCCTCCAAACCTTCTTTCTACCTTTCCTTTTTTGTGTCTTGCTCCCTCTCTTGTAGCTTCTATGAGAGCGTAGATCTTTTTGGGTAGAGTTCAATCTTCCCTTCTTACGGCATGCCACAAGAATCCAGCCTTCGTTATTGTCATCGTCAGCGCGCTCTCCTCTGTTTTGAGGATCTGTAGCTTGGACCTCCTGCTGAAACCGCACTACCATAGGTTCGAATGTCCCAAACTAGACCGACCTCTCCCTTTCTTCATAATATATGATTGGTGTCATCACTGCAGCATGATTCGTTTGGACCACCTTGTCTAGATCCAGCTTTATTTCCCTCTCACGGGCCAATTTAAGGATCAATTCCTTCAGTACAAAACATTTTTCAACTAGGTGGCTAACGACCCTGTGACACTTGCAGTAGTTGGGATCATCCACTTTGTCAGCCTGTTTCGGTCGTTTACATTCTGGTAGCTGGATAAGGTGGTTCTCTAGTAGTTGCTAAGGCATATCCACAACATCAAAGTCAGGGAACGGGTAGACTTTTTCTTGTCGTTTCTTCAGGGTTAGGTGATGTCTTTCGCCTCCTTCGTCTTTCTTTTCTATCTTCTTCTCTTTCCTTTTCGAGGAGAACTTTAACGGGGTCGTATTAACGACCATTGATTCCTTTGTGGCACCTTTCACAGTTTTCTCGGTGCCCTTCATTTCCTTCTTGTCTTTCTTCGGTTCGTGGCTTAGGAAGTCCCTCGTTCCTCTGTTGGCGATACTTAGCTCCATGTCGTGGGCACGGGTTGCCAATTCTTCAAAGGTACGGGGCTTTATTCCCTGCAGGATGTAGAGGAGTTCCTAGTGCATACCCTGCGTGCACATTTCTACAGCAGATAATTCGGTGAGTCGATCTTTGCAATCCAGACTCAGAGCTCTCCATCGGTTGATATAGTCGACGACTGG
>NC_052356.1:23769770-23786873 GCF_009727055.1 Benincasa hispida
GTGAACAATATTAGGCACGCCCAGTGGACATCTTACCTTTCATCTCTCTCTCAGCATCCAAACAAGGAAAAATGGCACTAAGAAGATGGCATCCAAGGCTTCCTCCACAAAAGGCTTCATACATGGGACCTGTCACCCGCAGCCGTTATGAAGAAGCAAGAACAAAGCTCCCTCATTGCCCTACAACAATCTTGAGGCAAATGACGGAAAATCCCCACAAGGGCAGGGTTTGTCATCAAGGAATATGATTTTACCTTTCTTGATTATTCTGCCTCAAGCAAGCCGAAAAGAGATTCACCGCCAGATGTGATCTCTATCATGATGGAAAATGTGACGGTAGAAGCAGGCCATGGCAGAAATGGAAAGGAAAATTAACTTTCTGATGAAAGCCATTGAGAACGAGACCATGAGATCGCTGCCCTAAAGCACAAATGCAGTCTCGAGGAGGCTGCTGAATCCAGCCAAGCACCATACGGTCAAAGCAACTGACAAGGGAAAGACCGTGTTGCAAGAAAACCAAGGGCAATAGTCAGACTCGGTAGCCTCTCTGTCGGTCCAACAACTACAAGACATGATCATGACCTCTCATAAGAGCTCAATATGGAGAGCCAGCTCAAACTTCCTTCAGTAGTATTCCAAGCTATACACCCAGAGGATCGACAATCGAGAATGCCTTGACGGGTACCAACCTCCAAAGTTCCAAACACTCATTCTATACGAGGCTTTCAGAGAAACTTGTTTCGTGGAGTTGAACTTAAGTTGGTGTTGATATTGAAGTTGATTTGATGTGATGTGGTTTGATCTCTAATACTTAATCCTCTGATTCTCTCTCAGTTGGGTGAATGTGCTTGACTTAAAAAAGAAAAGTACCGAACGTTCTTGAAGTAGAATTCTTGGAAGAGTATTTTTATCTTCAAGAGTCTTCTGTCTTCTATGAGTGCAGCTTCAGGAGTCTTGGGAGTCTTCTGCTTATTGATGAATTCTCTAGGCTCTCTGAATGTAGAAAAAAACCTCCTCTGAAATGATAAGAGTGCCTCTATTTATAAGGCTCTCTGATGGGCTTCATGGGCTTGGGCCTAGTTAGCCCATGGGTTTGGGCTTGGTTGGTCCATGGGCATGGCCTTTGGTCCCAATTAATTAGATTTAGGCATGATTTGACATTTGGGTCAAATTTAACATATTTTTGGGCTTTGTTGGATTTTGACCCAAATAATAATATCAAATTAGGCCAAATTAGTCTTATCTGATTCAATAAAGACGTCACTAAAATTTATCTTTAACTTCAATTTGAGACATATGTCAATTTCTAATTTGGACCCAAATTTAATGACTTTAAAATTTCGTCATTAATTTAGTAAATGATGTGACAACTTGTGATTGGTCCAAAATTTCTCATTCAACAGCTTTGTAGGAAATATTTTATGCATTTCTTGGTTGACTACTTTGGATAACACTTCTTGTATGGTAAGAGAAGGGTTAACTTATTTTTCTATTATCATAACTGAATTCTATTATAGATTGTATTTTGTGTGTCTTTTATTTTAGGGTTAAATGACAAACTTCTGAAAATATTTATAAATAATAGCAAAATATCACAGTCTATCTGTAGTAGTTATTAATTTTATTCCTCAATTACTTTTAATTATGGACTAATTAGTTTTAATTAGTTTTTTAATGTTGAACTAATTCTCTAATTAGGCATACTTTGTGGAAGCCAAATTGCAGAACAAATTAAGGAACATCACATATATCTAATCTAGGTTTGTATGAAGTGTGCCTAATTATGTACACCAAATTATTAAACCTTGTTTATTATGATTCTAATTACTTTTAGGGCTTTCTAATTTCAGATTAAATATTATTTGCCTTTTTGGACTAAGGTGGGATTCATACACAAACAAATCCCACTTCTCAACTTTTGCTCCATCAGGTTTTTTCTATTTCATTATTCTTTTTTCAATATATTCTGGAATTTGCTCAAGTTTTGCGAGTTTCGTAAAAACTCTTCTCAAAATATTTTCTCCAGATTTGTAAGAAGTTCTTTCTTTGAAAGTTTCAAAATCTTCTTACCAAAACATTTTCTCAAACGTTTTTCTTCCTTTTATTTCAAAAAATCTCCTTCACATGATCTTTTCAAACTTTTTTCTCAATCTTTTTTCTTTTTAACTTTTCATGTTAAAAAATTCTCCTAAAATTTTTGGGAAAAATATCCTTCTGGTCTCTCTATGTTTTGAGTCGAGTTTCTATTTGGTCCCTATGTTTCAAAATGTTCCACATTCAGTCCTAAAGTTTTGGGTTTAGTTTCAATTTAGTCTCTAGGTTTCTAAATATTATAATTTTACCCTTAATATTTGAGTTTGTTTCAATTTGGTTTCCTAGATTTTAAGATTTTTACTTTTAACTTCGATCTTTTACTAAATACTCATTTTTTGTCTATAGTGCCTGTGTATAAAATAATTAATATAATTAATAAATAATAAGTTTCACTATTTTTCATTACATTTAAAATTAAATTTAAATTACACTTTATAATTTATTTCAAATTCATTAAGAGACGGTGACCATGATTGGGAGTGAGTATTTTAATGAATATTGAAATTGAACGTGTAAAGCTTGAGATCTAGAGACCAAATTGAAATAAAACTCAAATCTTAAGGGTAAAATTGTAGCATTTTAACCCGGGATTAAATTAAAACTAAATCAAAATTTAACAATTAAATGTGTAACAATTTTTTAAACTTGAGAATCAAATAGAATTAGATCCATAGGGACCAAAAAGATATTTTTCCCAAACTAAAAAAAAAAAAGTTATTTTCACTTCAATTTTTTCTTTCAAAATCCCAAATTTAAAATATTGTTCCTCTTCGTTTATTTCTCATTTTAAAGAAAACATTCCTAAACTATTTTCAAAATATTTTCTGACTTTTGTCTCTTCAAGTTTGTTTTCAAAATATTTTGTTTCAGGATCACTTTCAATTTTTTGTTTCAAGTGATTTTGAAAATGACGAGAGTGATTTTGAAAATGACGAAAGTGATTTTGAACAATTTTAATCAACTTCTTCTCTCTCTAGTTTCATCTCAGATATGGATCAATTTGCTAGTTTTGGACATAATATTTAACACATTTCTTGTTCACTACTTTTCTTTTTTTTTTTTTTTTTTTTGTTTGAAAAACAAGACTATAGATAACTTCCTCAACGTATTTTATCTTATTTGATCCTGTTATTATTTGGTATATTATTTTCTATTGAACTATGGATTGTTCAATTTTTTTCTTCACTCTTTTTCTTCTATTGTGTGTCATTCTTTAATTTCACTTTATATGATATATCGGTTTGTTACTTTTTTTTATACACTAACGTCATTTTTAGGTGAATGCTTTTATATATTGTCTTAAATATTTTATTTTTTCTTCTGTATGTTTGATTTGATTTTATTATTGCCTTCTCTCTCTTTGTTGTCTCTCTTTCATCGACATTTATATGATGTTGTTTTAGTTTATTTTGTTCGTTGTATGTTAGTTTTGTACAAAATATTTAATGCATTTCTTGTTGACTACTTTGGATAACACTTCTTGGATGGTAAGAGAAGGGTTAATTCATTTTTCTATTATCAGAGCTGAATTCTATTATAGATTGTATTTTGTGTCTTTTATTTTAGGGTTAAATGATAAATCTACTGAAAATATTTATAAATAATAGCAAAATATCACAGTCTATCTGCACTAGATCACGATAGACCACTATCTGACAAATATAGTCTATCACGATCTAGGGCAGATAGACAGTGAAATTTTGTTATATTTGTAAATATTTTGGTTGATTTTTCTATATTTGAAAACAAAATTTATTTTATTTATTTTTTAAATCAAATGTAGAATTATGCTGAAAATATTTACAAATAATAGCAAAATATCACCGTCTATCTATGTTAGATCACGATAGTCTACTATCTGACAGATAGTAGTTTATCACGATCTATCGCGGTCTATCGCAGATAGACAGTGAAATTTTATTATATTTATTAATATTTTGGTTCATTTTTCTATATTTGAAAACGACATTTATTTTATTTATTTTTAAATTAAACGTAGATTTTCTTTATAATTTGGGGTGAAAAAGTCATACTTTTTTTTCTCTATCTATTTTGTGATGGTTTTAGTTCCATCGTATTTGGTACGTTAGATTTTGATGACGACTTGTCTTATATGTTTTCTTTTTTCTTTGGTGTTTTGCTTTTATTTGATAGATTCTAGATTGTTTTCTGTCTTTAGTTCTAGTTTTGTTTTTGTGTGGTATTTATTTTCCTTTTTTTTTATTTATTTATTTGGTTATATTTTAGAATTTGTTTTTCTTTTTAATGAATGGTTCAATTATTTCTTCACCCTCTGTTGTCTTAATTTAATTTAATTTTAACTTATTTGTTATTTTATAGGATTTATTTTGATAAATTATTTTTCTACTTTGCACCATGGGTTTTGGTTTTTTTAGAATTTTGTTTTCTTTTCAATGAAATTTTCAATTTTTTCTTCTATAATTTATTTTGATACATTGTTCTTCTTCTATTTGCACTATAGGTTTAATTGTGTGACCCTCTCTGTTAAATACCACAAAAGTATAAAAAATGATTATACTTATTTGGTCCTATTTTATTTATTTTTGCACACCAAATGTTGAATTATTTTCACCGTGGTTGGTTTAATTTTTTCTCTATGAGACATTCTTTTAGTTTTATTTTATTTTGGACCCATTGTTTGTACACTCTCTCTTTATTGTCTCTCTTTTATTGTGATGTTGTTTTAGTTTATTTTGTTCGTTGTAGGTACATTATTTTTTTAATGTTGTACTGTTTGTTTAAATTTTATGTATTTTTTCTCTTTTCTATTTCATCGACTTTATGTCTCTTTTAATTTATTACTCTTTAGTTTTACTTTCTGTATATTATTTTTATAAATAATGTTAATTTGTTAGTTTTGTAGGGAATATTTAATGCATTTCTTGGTTGACTACTTTGGATAACACTTCTTGTATGGTAAGAGAAGGTTAATTTATTTCTCTATTATCAGAACTGAATTCTATTATAAATTGTATTTTGTGTGTCTTTTATTTTAGGGTTAAATGACAAACTTCTGAAAATATTTATAAATAATAGCAAAATACCACAGTCTATCTGTGATAGTAGTAGTTTATCGCGATATATCGTAGATAGACAGTGAAATTTTGTTATATTTGTAATTTTTTTTGTTCATTTTTCTAAATTTGAAAACAACCCTTTATTTTATTTATTTTTTAAATCAAATGTAGAATTTCTTTATCATTTGGGGTTCAAAAAGTTATATGTATTTGGAACTTTGCTAATAATTAAACCATCGTACTTAACATAATTGTTCGATTTTATTCTTTTTTTTTCAATAAAATTTAAATCGCGTCTTTGACTGAAATTAATTAAATAATGATAATAATATTTTATGTTCCACATCCCCTTTTCGACCATATCTAAAGGTCTATGTAAGCTTCCAGAGCTTTAATGAACCTTTTTATATTTTCATCTTTTCAGTCATATTGGGCTCAGTTGAATCTATCTCTAAAGTTGTCTGGTATTTTCTTTTCTTTTTCTTAAAGCAATGTGATGGTAGGTGGAGGTTGCACAGTTTATTTTTTTTTTGTTGTTTTTGGCAAGGTACAAAATCCACACTTGAAGCAGGGTAGTAGTAGGTAACCAAGTTTTCTTCTTCTTCTTCACGCGTAGCCATAGCAGATCTGGCGTTCTTCACGCGTAGCCATAGTAGATCTAGTTGTCTTCTTCTAGGAGATCCACCATCCATTCCGTTGAAGCCCAACCATTCGTTCCATTGTTGAAGGTACAAGCCCAGTCGTCCATTCAGTTGAAGTCGAGCCATCAAAGGTACAAGTCGGTCTTTGTAGCTCAAATCCCTTTCGTCGTAGCCTAGTCGGTCATTGTGGCTCAGATCCTTGTTCTTCCAACTCAAATCTATTTCAATCTTCGATCTCTGGGTTAGATCTGTTCAAAGGTGAAATTTTCTTTGTTCCCACTCCATATTTGAATCTGAGTAGTAGCTTTACAAATGTTTAACGCATATTATTATCTATTTTTTTGTTGCTTAATTTATATGTTTGAAGTTTGAAGGGCACTGATTAATGGTTTTTATTTGTATGTTGTGCGGACGTTTAGGAGTGAAGCTTGAGGTTTTTTTTTTTCTACTGGGTTTCTACTATTGCTATAACGACCCAGATTTGTATGCATACAGGAAATTAAATGTCAAATATTAAGCAGGATGAAATTTTATTTAAAGGGGTGGAAATTTAGAAGGGGAAAAATAGGAAATTTATTCATTATCCAAAAATAATGAATAAGGAGTAGAATCAGGGAGGATTAATTGGAAGTTGGATGCTAGCTAATTCAGGAGACAACGGGCAGTAGATAACTTTTGTTTGGACACTACTCATTGGAAGAATTGGAGGTGAATTAATTGCCCATATACTTTTAAAATTTGAAAGAGTTACAAAGAGGAAGTAGAAACCACAAGCAGTAAAGGCAACCACGCGTGAAAACTAGTGAGATTGGAGAGAAAATTGAAGAGAGTGAGAGTGGAGAGAGCGAGATTGGAGAGAAAATTGGAGAGAGCGAGAGTAAACAGAGCGAAATTCTCAACGAGACAATGAGAGAGAGTGGGAGCGGGAGTGAGCGCGGAAGTGAGAGCGGGAGTGAGAACGGGAGCGAGAGAGAGAGCGAGAGTGAGAGCGGGAGTGAGAGCGAGAACGAGAGCAAGAGCGAGACCAGCGACAGCGACAGCGAGAGTTACGAGAGCAAACCAGCGAGAAAGCTGGAGAGAGCGAGATTCTGAGAACAAAGAGAGCGAGATTTGGACAGAAGCGTGAATTATGCGTTGAATTTGGCCATGATCTTATAGATTATACATAGAAAAACCCTAAAATTGAATACAAACAAAGAATGATGACGTAAGGGAAAACGTTAGCCAAGATTAGGTGTCTTATTGAGAGGAATTCTTAAACCCTAAATAATTTTAAAGAAGCCACCTGTAGGATGATTTGTCACACTGAGAAGAGCTGAAAACTACTATAAATAGGACCCTTTGCCTGAAGATTTAACCCATTCTCAAAACAAATCCCAGTAACAAAGAATCGTGTGAAAAAGTAAGTGTGAGTGAGGAAGTTCTGTGAGCTTTTAAAAGAGAAAAGCTCGGGTAAGGTGCTGCCCAAATTTCTTCTCAAATTTCCTTCTAGTTTAAAAAAGGAAAGATCTACTGATCAAATCATAAAGAATAATAAGGAATAATTAGATCACAGTCAAGGTAAGTAGTTTATCTCACCCTCTCTTTAAATGTTCTATGGTAGTGTACCTTTATTATGTTACATGGTTATGTTAATTGTTATATTGCATTACATGTTTAGAACACGTTTCTCTACAAGGGACCCCATGCATTATGTTTGTTCACGATTACGTTAAAATCAAGTTTTAATTAGGTGTAAGTTATGCTTCCAGTCTAATCTTACGTTTATGTTAATGGTTGATGTTGGATGTGACTCTGGCCCTACTGACTGTATCACCCACTAATCATCAGATGGGTTAGTTTCCGCTCAAGCCCTCATCTTCCTATCAGGGTGGAGAAATTTATGAGCTGGCAGGCATGTATGGCTGCACCCCTCCAGGCCTAATCTTACGTTATGTTTATGCTAGGGACTAACAGGGTATGTATGGTTGCACCCCTCTAGTCCAATATTACGTTTATGCTAATGGTTGATGTTGGATGCGACTCTGTCCCTACTGACTGCATGACCCGCTAATCATCAGATGGGTTAGTTTTTGCTTAGGTTCTCATCTTCCTATCAGGGCGGAGAGATTTATGTTGGAAACATAACCGACTGCCACATGTTATTATACGTTTTCGGTCCCAACCATATGTTTTCATGACATGTTGCTTGTGATTGTGCATTTGGTTACTACCCTACATGAGAACTACTTACTGGGTATATTTATATACTCATCCTATATTTTTACAGATTTTGTAGGTAAAGACACAACGTAGATGGCAGAATTGGACGTCGCCCAAATGGCCAACCATCAAACTCACTATTAATTTTGTACCACCACGCTAATGTTTTATGGATCCTGGTGTTTTGATAAATAAACTTTTTATATAGTTTTTCTATCTAATTAATAAATTTAGATATGTTCTTTGAAATTTTCACCAAAAAAAAAGAGAGAGATCTAGATCTGGCGTTCTTCACGCGTAGCCATAGTAGATCTAGTTGTCTTCTTTAGGAGATCCACCATCCATTCCGTTGAAGCCCAACCATTCGTTCCATTGTTGAAGGTACAAGCCCAGTCGTCCATTCAGTTGAAGTCGAGCCATCAAAGGTACAAGTCGGTCTTTGTAGCTCAAATCCTTTTCGTCGTAGCCTAGTCGGTCATTGTGGCTCAGATCCTTGTTCTTCCAACTCAAATCTATTTCAAATCTTCGATCTCTGGTTAGATCTGTTCAAAGGTGAAATTTTCTTTGTTCCCACTCCATATTTGAATCTGAGTAGTAGCTTTACAAATGTTTAACGCATATTATTAATCATCTATTTTTTGTTTGTTGTCTATTTGAATTATAGTTTGAAGTTTGAAGGGCACTGATTAATGGTTTTTATTTGTATGTTGTGCGAACGTTTAGGAGTGAAGCTTGAGGTTTTTTTTTTTCTACTGGGTTTCTACTATTGCTATAACGACCCAGATTTGTATGCATACAGGAAATTAAATGTCAAATATTAAGCAGGATGAAATTTTTATTTAAAGGGGTGGAAAATTTAGAAGGGGAAAAATAGGAAATTTATTCATTATCCAAAAATAATGAATAAGGAGTAGAATCAGGGAGGATTAATTGGAAGTTGGATGCTAGCTAATTCAGGAGACAACGGGCAGTAGATAACTTTTGTTTGGACACTACTCATTGGAAGAATTGGAGGTGAATTAATTGCCCATATACTTTTAAAATTTGAAAAGAGTTACAAAGAGGAAGTAGAAACCACAAGCAGTAAAGGCAACCACGCGTGAAAACTAGTGAGATTGGAGAGAAAATTGAAGAGAGTGAGAGTGGAGAGAGCGAGATTGGAGAGAAAAATTGAGAGAAGCGAGAGTAAACAGAGCGAAATTCTCAACGAGACAATGAGAGAAGTGGGAGCGGGAGTGAGCGCGGAAGTGAGAGCGGGAGTGAGAACGGGAGCGAGAGAGAGAGCGAGAGTGAGAGCGGGAGTGAGAGCGAGAACGAGAGCAAAGCGAGACCAGCGACAAGCGACAGCGAGAGTTACGAGAGCAAACCAGCGAGAAAGCTGGAAGAGACGAGATTCTGAGAACAAAGAGAGCGAGATTTGACAGAAGCGTGAATTATGCGTTGAATTTGGCCATGATCTTATAGATTATACATAGAAAAACCCTAAAATTGAAATACAAACAAAGAATGATGACGTAAGGGAAAACGTTAGCCAAGATTAGGTGTCTTATTGAGAGGAATTCTTAAACCTAAATAATTTTAAAAGAAGCCACCTGTAGGATGATTTGTCACACTGAGAAGAGCTGAAAACTACTATAAATAGGACCCTTTGCCTGAAGATTTAACCCATTCTCAAACAAATCCCAAGTAACAAAGAATCGTGTGAAAAAAGTAAGTGTGAGTGAGGAAGTTCTGTGAGCTTTTAAAAGAGAAAAGCTCGGGTAAGGTGCTGCCCAAATTTCTTCTCAAATTTCCTTCTAGTTTAAAAAAGGAAAGATCTACTGATCAAATCATAAAAGAATAATAAGGAATAATTAGATCACAGTCAAGGTAAGTAGTTTATCTCACCCTCTCTTTAAATGTTCTATGGTAGTGTACCTTTATTATGTTACATGGTTATGTTAATTGTTATATTGCATTACATGTTTAGAACACGTTTCTCTACAAGGGACCCCATGCATTATGTTTGTTCACGATTACGTTAAAATCAAGTTTAATTAGGTGTAAGGTATGCTTTCAAGTCTAATCTACGTTTATGTTAATGGTTGATGTTGGATGTGACTCTGGCCCTACTGACTGTATCACCCACTAATCATCAGATGGGTTAGTTTCCGCTCAAGCCCTCATCTTCCTATCAGGGTGGAGAAATTTATGAGCTGGCAGGCATGTATGGCTGCACCCCTCCAGGCCTAATCTTACGTTATGTTTATGCTAGGGACTAACAGGGTATGTATGGTTGCACCCCTCTAGTCCAATATTACGTTTATGCTAATGGTTGATGTTGGATGCGACTCTGTCCCTACTGACTGCAGACCCGCTAATCATCAGATGGGTTAGTTTTTGCTTAGGTCTCATCTTCCTATCAGGGCGGAGAGATTTATGTTGGAAACATAACCGACTGCCACATGTTATTATACGTTTTCGGTCCCAACCATATGTTTTCATGACATGTTGCTTGTGATTGTGCATTGGTTACTACCCTACATGAGAACTACTTACTGGGTATATTTAATATACTCATCCTAATATTTTTACAGATTTTGTAGGTAAAGACACACGTAGATGGCAGAATTGGACGTCGCCAAATGGCCAACCATCAAACTCATCTATTAATTTTGTACCACCACGCTAAGTTTTTTAATGGATCCTGGTGTTTTGATAAATAAACTTTTTTATATAGTTTTTCTATCTAATTAATAAATTTAGATATGTTCTTTGAAATTTTCACCAAAACTCATCTCATGATAGAAAGTCTAAGTATGCATGTCGTAACGAGTCGTGTTGTTTGATGGTTCGGCCGTTAAGTGATGCCCATAGCTATGCCATATACGCTGGTAAGTGGAATTTTTCGAACAAGTAATTTAATAAATAATTTAGTAAACATAGGTATGAGTTAAAAAAAATGATTTGAGAATACAGGACGTTCCATCCTTCAATATTTGACGAATCACCCGTGCATCCAACTATAACATTGAATTGGATAGAAATAGAAACTATTTCGCCATATGAACATCCCAGAAGAATAGAAAGTAAATTGTGCCACCTTTCATGTTAAGAGGCGATTGCAAAAGTTCTGGTGGGAATCCACACAAAGAACAATCAAAGGTACAGTCTCATGGCAGCATTCAATCAGGCTTTTTACAAACAAGTATTTCCCTTTGACAGTGAGATGTCAAAAGGAAGTGGAATATCTTAATCTTCGTCAAGAGAACATGTCAGTGGCAGAGTATGAACGAAAATTTGAATCGCTTGTCCCACTTTGTCCCTCGACTAGTGGACATAGAAGAGAAGAAGGTGGAAAGGTTTATTTGGGGATTAAGAGAAGACATTCGAGGCATTATTACTGCTTTTCGACACAAAGAGTATGCCCTTACCCTTAAGTCGGCCTTAACTCATGGAAGTGAGATTGCTGCCAAAAGCTCAACTTCGGAACGAGGATTCATGCCAAATCAAAAGAGGAAATTCACCCAACAGGGCTTCCAACGCTCATAATGGCAAGTAAAAATTTCCCAAAGCACTCAAGGCGTACAGTCACCACAGAAGAGTCAAAACATTTACATATCCTAAGTGCAGAAATTGTGGAAAACACCATTAGGGGCAATGTCTGGAACTTAGGGGTGTGTCTCAACTGCGGCCAAACAGGTCACTATACAAGTCCCAAAGCTCATCAACCAAGTATCAACGGCCCAGACCACCCAGCCTACTAGTAACAATGTTACCAACAACAGAAAGGACGGGTGTTTGCTGTATGCAGAGGGAGCACTCAAGATTGGAAGTTAAGCAGTACATACATTCCTCGGGTATTATGCCTTCACTTTATTTGATTCAGGCTCTAGTCATTCATTACCTACAATATTTCAACAACATGCTCAATTAACATCAAAGCCCTATAGGCTACTTCTATCCGTAGCATACTCCTGTCGGAGTATCGCTAGTTGGCCCACTCAGTAGTAGAAAACTGTGAATTGTCAGTATCAGGACATAAACTAGGATGACCTTATCATCTAGAACAGTAGTGATTTCGACATAATACTAGGTATGGACGCTGGTTAGCAGCAAACTATGCCAGCATGAGATTGCCATAAATAAAGAGGTCATATTACCTTCCACAGGAACAAGTTTAAATTTAAAAGTTCTAATACACCATCGCCCCAAGAATAATTTTCAGCCTTAAAACTAAACATTTGCTCAAACCATGGGGCTTGGTCATATTTACACAAGCGGAGTAGATTTACGAAACCAAAAGAATGAAATTAAGGCCATTTCTATAATAAGGGAATTTAAAGATGTATTCCCAGAAAAGTTACCAGGTTTACACACCTAGTCGAGAAATAGAATTTTTGTATAGATCTAATTCCTGGAGCTGAACCAATATCTAAAGCACCAATATAGAATGGCACTTGCGGAATTAAAAGAACTCAAAATACAGTACAAGAATTGCTAGATAAAGGAATTTATACGCCCTAGCGTGTCTCCATGGGGAGCACCTGTTTTATTTGTTAGGAAAAAGGATGGATAATTCATTTATGTATAGTTTATCGGAGTTGAATAAGTTGACAATAAAGATATAAGTATCCACTCCCATGCATTGATGACCTATTTGACCAATTAACAAGGAGCTTCACTATTCTCCAACATAGACTTACAATCTGGATGTCATCAACTACGAATCAAGGAGTCGGATATACCAAAATTGCTTTTCGAACAAGATATGGGCATTATTGAATTCGTTGTGATGCTCTTAGATTAACGAATGCCCCAACAGCCTTCATGGACTTGATGAATAGAATTTTTAAGGACTATCTTGATAACTTTGTGATCGTATTTATAAATGATATTTTAGTCTATTCCAAGTCAGAGGCAGAAACAGAAAGAAAAAAATCTTTAGGGACGTTCTTTCCATAAAAGAAATGAAAAGTTGGTATGCTTAAATTCTCCAAGTGCGAGTTTTGAGTGTGACAAGTTACCTACTTAGGGAATAATGTAAAGCAAGAAGGAATTCAGTGAATCTTGCTAGGATTGAAACCGGTTATCAACTGGCCTCGCCCAATAAAAGTCAGCGGAGGTGCGAAGTTCATTGGATTAGCAGGATATATAGACGATTTGTGAAAAAACTTCTCAATATAGCATTACCCTTAACTAACCTTACTAAAGAAGAATAAATCTTTTTTGTTTGGAATCAAGCATGTGAGCAAAACTTCCAGGAACTAAAAAAGAAAAAGTTGCTAACAACCTCTTTCTCACCATATACCTGACGGATCAGGGGGTTTAACTGTGTACAGTGACGCATCGAAGAAGGGGCCTTGGTTATGTATTGATGCAAACAACAGAAAGGTAATAGCATATGCTTTAAAACAACAAAACCTTAGAACAAATTATCCCGTTCATGACTTGGAGTTAGCTGTCGTAGGTCTTTGCCTTAAAGATATGGAGACATTACTTATATGGGGAAAAGAATCCAAATTTATACAGATCATAAAAAGCCTTAAGTACTTCTTTACCGAAAAAAGAGTAAATATGAAGGCAAACGGAAGATGGTTAGAATTATCAAAGACTATGGACTGTGAGATCCTCTATCATCCAGGAAAAGCTAACAATTGTTGTTGATCTTCTTAAGTAGAAAGTTAAATCATACAGCAACTCTAAGTACCAATCTCCAAACACATAATAGAGACCTGGAAAGAACTGAGATCTCACTATATACCATACCACCTTCACAACTCGAATAGCACAGTTAATTGGAAGACCTACATTAAGGCAAGGATAATTGATGTAAATAAATAGATAAATACATAAACAAACAACTGCAGTCAGAAAATGGAGAAACCAATCAATTGTCCACAACCCAGACTCTACACTCCTCTACCGTGTGGTGTCTATATGTACCAGATGATGAAGAAATCAAGAAGAACTACTGAAGAAGCTCATGAATCATGCTTTCAATACATTCAGGGAATACCAAAAGGTGAAAGCTCTACGGCAACGACCACAAGGACTTCTTCAGCCTCTAAATGTTCCAGAATGGAAATGGGAACAATATTTCTATGGACGTCATCTCAGGACTCCCGAGAACTGTTAAAGGCCACAACATGATTTGGGTGATTGTAGATCGACTCACCAAATCGGCCCACTTCCTACCATGCAAAACTACTCACACACAGAAGCACTAGCTCAAATGTACTGAAAAGAGGTCATCCGGTTACATGGAATCCCAGTATCAAATTGTTTCAGATCGAGACCCTCGTTTCATCTCCAAGTTCTGGAAAAGTTTACAGAAAGCAATGGGCACACAGCTAAATTTCAGCACAGCCTTCCCACCCACAAACTGATGGCCAAACAGAATGAGTAATCAATCCTAGAAGACATGTTGAAGGCATGTACTTTGGATTTTAACCAGAGCATGGGATTTCGCAAATACACCTTATAGAATTGGCTTAATAATAATAGTTATCAAACGACAATTGTTATGACTCCCTTCAAAGCCTTATACAGAAAGAAATGCAGATCCCCTATACACTGGGAATGAAATCGAGAGCGAACACTATTAGTGCCTGAATTGGTACAACAAACATCAGAGTCATAAGTTAATTCGAGAAAAATCGAACAGCCCAAAGCAGATAGAAGAGTTATTCTGATAATGACGAAAAGAATTGGAATTCAAAATGGGAGATCACGTATTTCTAAAAGTAGCACCAATAAAAGGCATTACGCGTTTTCGAATGAAAAGGCAAGCTTAGGCCCTCGCTTTATTGGACCCTTTGAAATATTAGAATGTATTGGCCAAGTAGCTTACCGATTGGCATTACCACACACATTTTCTACAATACAATAATGTCTTTCATGTATCGATGCTTCAAAAATACATGTTTGACCCCATCACATGTAGTAAATTATGAACCTCTACAAATATGTGAAAACTTGGAATATGAGGAGACTCCGGTTTTCATCCTAGCAAGAAAGAAGAAGTCGCTTTGTAATCGGGAAATAAGTTTAGTGAAGGTTCTCTGGAGAAATCAGCAAGTGGAAGAAAGCTACATGGGAACGAGAAGAAAAGATGAAAGACAAATACCCTTATCTTTTTAAGAACCAAGAAACTTTCGAGGAACAAAGTTCTTAAGGGGGGAAGAATGTAACAGACCCAGATTTGTATGCATACACGAAATTAAATGTCAAATATTAAGCAAGACGAAATTTATTTAAAGGGGTGGAAATTTAGAAGGGGAAAAAATAGGAAATTTATTCATTACCAAAAATAATGAATAAGGAGCAGAATCAGGGAGGATTAATTGGAAAGTTGGACGTTAGCTAATTCAGGAGAAACGGTAGTAGATAACTTTTGTTTGGACACTACTCATTGAAAGAATTGGAGGTGAATTAATTGCCCATATACTCTTAAAATTTTGAAAGAGTTAAAAAGAGGAAATGGAATCCACAGACAATGAAGGCAACCACGCGTGAAAACTAGCGAGATTGGAGAGAAAATTTAAGAGAGCGAGATTGGAGAGAAAATTGGAGAGAGCAAGAGTAAAAGAGAGCGAGATTCTCAGCGAGACAATGGAGAGAATGGGAGCGGAACGAGCGCGAAGAGAGAGCGAGAACCGAGAGCGAGAGCGGGACCAGCGACAGCGACAACGAGAGTCACGAGAGCAAACCAGCGAGAAAGCTAGAGAGAGCGAGATTCTGAGAACAAGAGAGTGAGATTGGATAGAAGCGTGGATTTATGCGTTGAATTTGGCCACGATCTTATAGATTATCATAGAAAACCCTAAAATTGAATAAAACAAAGAATGATGACGTTAGGTGTCTTATTGAGAGGAATCCTTAAACCCTAAGTAATTATAAAGAAGCCACCTGTAGGATGATTTGTTACATTGAGAAGAGTTGAAAACTACTATAAATAGGACCCTTTGCCTAAAGATTTAACCCATTCTCAAAACAAATCTCAGTAACAAAGATCGTGTGAAAAAGTAAGTGTGAGTGAAAAAGTTCTGTGAGCTTTTAAAAAGAGAAAGCTCGGGTAAGGTGTTGCCAAATTTCTTCCCAAATTTCCTTCTAGTTTAAAAGGGAAAGCTCTACTGATCAATCATAAAGAATAATAAGGAATAATTAGATCACAGTCAAGGTAAGTAGTTTATTCACCCTTTCTTTAATGTTCTATGGTAGTGTACTTTAATTATGTTGCATGGTTATGTTAATTGTTTATATTGCATTTACATGTTTTAGAACACGTTTTCTCTACAAGGGACCCCATGCATTATGTTTGTTCACGGATTACGTTAAAAATCAAGTTTTAATTAGGTGTAAGTTATTCTTCTAGTCTAATCTTACGTTTATGTTAATGGTTGATGTTGGATGCGACTCTGGCCCTACTGACTGCATGACCCGCTAATCATCAGATGGGTTAGTTTTCGCTTAAGTCCTCATCTTCCTATCAGGGCGGAGAAATTTATGAGCTGCAGGGCATGTATGGTTGCACCCCTCCAGGCCTAATCTTACGTTATGTTTTATGCTAAGGACTAGCAGGGTATGTATGGTTGCACCCTCTAGTCCAATATTACGTTATGCTAATGGTTGATGTTGGATGCGACTTTAGCCCTACTGACTGCATGACCCGCTAATCATCAGATCGGTTAGTTTTCGCTTAGGTTCTCATCTTTCTATCAGGGCGGAGAGATTTATGTTGGAAGCATAACAGACCGCCACATGTTATTATACGTTTTCGGTCCCAGCCATATGTTTTCATGACATGTTGCTTGTGATTGTGGCATTTAGTCACTACCCTATGTGAGAACTACTTACTGGGTATATTATATACTCATCCTAATATTTTACAGATTTTGTAGTAAGGACACAACGTAGATGGCAGAATTGGACGTCGCTCAAATGGCCAACCATCAAACTCACTATTATAGGTATATGCATTTTGTACCACCACGCTAATGTTTTATGGATCCTGGTGTTTTGATAAATAAACTTTTTATATAGTTTTTCTATCTAATTAATAAAATCTAGATATGTTCTTTTGAAATTTTCACCAAACTCATCTCATGATAGAAAGTCTAAGTATGCATGTTGTAGCGGTCCGATAA
>NC_052356.1:23786898-23812183 GCF_009727055.1 Benincasa hispida
GGATCATAATTTGTAAGGATCCAGTCGTTACAATTGCGGAAACAAATATTTGACAGAGAAGTTGGGGAATTTTAATTTGGGGGTTAAGAAAAGGGTTTTAGCTAAGTAATTTCTATGATTTTGATATTATTTGAGATTTATGTTAAGGTACAAGTAGGGTAATGATGAATTGGAATCCAGGACATATTGTGCAATGACCGTGAGCGGAAAGGCACATCGCGGATCCATTGGCTATATCATAAATGTGGGTTTTATGGATCATACAACAATTTTTCAGGTTCAATTTTTCGTGCCTATATGAAAATCTTACCATCTATACCTCACTGGTGTACATTTTCACTTCCCACATTTTTGCATTGTTCATTTTAAGGTAATAGAATCACATGTTCTCAACATCGTATTATTTGATTGAAAGATCCTTGAGGTCTTTTACTATGCCCAGAAAGCTATACTTCATCCAACAGGTCCACTTCTTGATCACGAAACTCAGACTCTAAAGCCTAGGTGCATTCGGATATTCATTCTTTGTGATCATGATAAAGACGGTGCTTTGAATGACGCGGAGTTGAATGATTTTCAGGTCTTCCTTTCTATCCAAAAGTTTTTTGGCAAACACCTTATAAAATTTTTATTGATACCTGAAAAACAAAAAACCAATATTTAGTTTAGATACTTGAGTTTTCCATCAGTCAATTACAATATTAATTCTTAAGCTTCTGGAATTGTTCTCCTTAGGTGAGCTTGTGCGTGCTTTAGAAGGTGCTATAGCATCAACTTCTCTTTTTGGAGTTCCTCTAGGAAATAATTCATCATTTCTTCAAGGTCCAACATTTGAACCTCCTCGGATTAGGGAGGCCATCTGGTGTGGGAGCATAAATCCAACTACAGAAGAAGGTATTCTATTATGTTGCCTCTAGGAAGTTTCATAAAATTAACTTGGTATATGTTTAACGTAGAATAACATTAAAGTTGGTTTATTCTTAATATAGAATAACAATAGTAGCATTATCCTCTGTTGTTATTTGAAATCTTATCACCTTTTCTATTTTTCAAGATGGTAAATCATAATTTGTTTCATAGTCTTGTATTCAAGATTTCAAAATTACCCCCAAAGAGTCATGTGTATAAAGTTTTGGTAATTAGTACGAAAAATCATCAAAATAAGATATATTAGAACATTATGATTTCAGAAGCAAGCAAGTTGAAGAAACTAATTGTGGAACCTAGGGAAGTTTTAATGTGTATTGTCTTGTCTGGATACTCATTTACTTGCAAGTTGGGCTACTTGACTAGACAACAGTTCTGTGTGTAACCCCCTTGCCTAATAGCTCATGTTAGCTGAAATTATGAACTCCATTGGCAAACAGGAATGGGATGGGTGCAATCCTCATAGGGAGGTTTGTAGTTTACGACTCATGGGTACTATTTATTTGTAGTTTAGATTTGATTCAAGGTGCTCGAGTTTGTAGGTCGCACTATGGTAGTTTGTGGGTTATTCATGCACTATGGTAGTCTTTGTGACAACTTTTGAGGTTTGAAGTACATTATGAACTAAATTTGCTTATTGATGTATGTGTTCTTGAATATTCATTTTTCAAGAATTCTGATAGTTCTGTTGAGAACAAGTGGTTGTGAATATTTTTCGGAATGTATTTCTTTGAACAGGTTCAAGGTAAATTTTTGGTTTTGTTGTGGTAGCATCGTTATGCTACCGAAAATTTTCCATCATCTTCGTATCTCATATCTAGGTAACCAATCTTCTCTTCTTCAAGATCTTGAAAAAGAAGATTCTCTCATTTATTCAACTATTAAGTTTTCTTGTTTTGCAAGTGCAACAAAGGAGTAAATATTTGGTATCGCAACCTCTTTATGCTTTTTCTTGGGGAACTTTAGATCCAACACATTCACTAAAATAATTTTTCCTTGAATGTACCATTTATACACATTCCCAATAAACACGGTTAGTTGAATATGAATTCTTATCACATTTTTACTTTCAATCCTTTGTCTTAAACCTTTTTTGTTTGTGATCCTTTGAACAACAATTGTTAGACAAAGATGCGTATAACCAAACACTGCTGAAGCTAGGGGGTTTGTTCGAGAATAATTATGAGGAATCCATACTTACCAAGTGGAGAGAGACAGTAATCTCATAATGTTTGTATTACTTGTAATTTGTGTTTTCAAGGCCTAGATTATTGTACGACCTTTTAAATTATAATTTTATAGCAGAATTTGTGTATTAAATGTCATAGATTTACAATCCATACAAGAATAATATGTCATAGGTATAGCGTTCGATGATGTTGTGTCATGTTATACTTTTTGACCAAAAAAATGGATTCAGCAACGGAATTTAAAAAAAAAAAAACAAATGGGACTACTTAATCCGTTATAGTTTATCTCCTCAACTTAATTATTTCGCTGTGTATAAGTTATAGTATGGTATCAGAGTTATTCCGCAAGAATCATTAAGCAGTAAGTGTCAGCTCAAAGGTTGATAACTGTTGCAGTCGCATCCCTCTCCTAGGCTAAGAAGGTGGTTTGGGGGTAGGGTGTGACAGAGTGGTATCAGAGCATAGGTATATGTAAAACCTGGGAGGAGGTTGAATATAAAGTTTAAGCTGATACCAGAGTGGTAGCAGAGCATAGGTATACGTAAAACCTGGGAGGAGGTTAAGTATAAAGTTTAAGTTGATACCAATTTGGTATCAGAACATAAGTTTTGGGACAATTGAGGAATTCGTTTATACCAGTTTAGTATCTAGTATAAGTTTTAGGAAAGGTTAAAGAGTTAGCTGATACCAGAGTGGTATCAGAACATAGGTATACGTAAACTTGGGGAAGGTTTGAGCTAAGTTTAGTACTAGAGTATAAGTTTCTGGGAAAGTTAAAGGTGAGTTGATACTAGTTTGGTATCAAAGTATATGGTCTTAAAAAAAACATGAGGGTTGAGTTTAGTAAAACCAGAGGGAAGTGTGAAAAGAGAAACCTAAAAACTAGTCGAAGTGGGACTAAGAGGAATGTTAGATGTGGCATGACCTAGCAGGCAACCGGAGCTGGAACTCACAATGCTACCTGAAGACCTACCGAGGAAGGTAAGTATGAAATTAAGTTATTCTTATTTAGTAATTGAGATAGAAATGTTTATGTTGTAAATAATTTGGTTCAACGTCTAGCTTAGAGATTGCTATGTGAGGTATTGTTGGACAAACTGAGAAAATTTGATATTAGAGTAGCGTAGTGGAAGCGTGGTAATAGACGAGGGTTAGGAATGTTACAACAGTGGTTGTTATGAAACTTAATCGGAGTTGGTTCGAGTAAATTTCGAGGACGAAATTTCTTAAGAGGGAAGTAATTGTGAAACCCGGATCTCCATTTTCCTACTTAAGTACGTGATCAAGAGGTTAATTGGGAGGAAGTTAAATCCTATGTTATGTAAATAATCTAATAATTTTACAATTGTCATAATAACTGTAAATTGTCACCTTCCTGGATCAACAATTAGTAAGAGTGAATGTAAACTATAATGGTTAGGTATTATAGTTACGATAACCATATTTGATCCTGGAGTACGAGTAGAGAGGACCCTAAAAGGATAAAAAGAAGAGAAAACCTTGAAGACTTAAATCCTGAATAGTGAAGAAAGGATTGAAGAACTGAGGAAAATATAGTAAATTATTTGGGAAAATTTGTGTGGAAGTTGCACAGAGATAAACCATATTCACAGTAGCTAACGAGATTGGAAAGAATAAGAGTAGAGAGAGCAACACCAGCGAGAGTGGAGGCAGCGAGAGAATGGGAGAGAGCAAGATTGGCTGAACGAGAGACTGGGAGAGAGCGAAGTTGGAGATAAAGGGTGGAGAGAAAGAGAGCGAAGTTGGAGATAAATGGTGGAGAGAAAGAATGAGAGAGCGACGCTGGCGAGATTGGAAAAAGCGATGCTAGCGAGATTGGACAGAGTGATGCTGGTGAGATTGGAGAGAGCGAGATTCTTAGTGAGAAATCTGGAGAGAGCAACACTGCCGAGATCCAAGCTAGCGAGAAGGCTGGAGAGAGCGATCCTTAGCGAGAAACATGGAGAGAGCGACACTACCGAGAGCCAAATGAGTGAGAAGTCTGGAGAAAGTGGGATCCTTAGCGAGAGTGGAAAAAGCAAGAGTTTGAGCGAGAAAGTTAGAAAGAGCGATAGTGGAGAGAGCGAGATTGTGAGCAAGAAAGTGGGAGAGAGTGAGACCAGCGAGAAAGTGGGAGAGAGCGAGAGCGGAAAGAACGAGAGTAGCCTAAACGCCTCATTCGAATGTCATGCTCACACGATCGAAGGAAACCGCCTGTGCATCGAATGGCCGGGCATTTATGTGTTGAATTTGGCAACGATCTTATAGATTATGCATTGAAAACCCTAAATCAAATATAAACAAAGCTTGAAGATGTAAGAGCAAACGTCAATTAAAATTTAGGTGTCCGATTAAGAGAAATTCTTAAACCTTAAGAAACTATGTTGGATGCGTTTGGGATGAACACATTGAACCAAGATGAAGTCAACTACGTTGATAAAGGGAGGATTAAACATTTGGCTATGCAGCCAAGTAGGTGGTGTCAACACCATAGGAGGTTTGGACGCCTATAAATAGAGCCTTTGAGATTTCATTTACAAATCACAAATCATAAAATTCGTAAAAAGAGGGGGAGAGTAGAGTGCATTGGGCAGGGAGGGTAAAGGAGAATGCATCAAATTGAGACGAGGAGATCTCCCAATCTACTCGAGCGTTTGATGTAATTCCAAAGCCATCTGAAATATAAGAGAGTGTAGTTTTCATGGTGAGGCTGCCAAAGAAGAAGCTCTAAGGAATTGGGCTAGAGAATGAAAAAAAAAAAACAGAGGGGTCGAGCCATCAGGTAAGCTGGGCCAGTCTTGATGTTTGGATGATTCCGGCTAAACCATGAAGATTTATGAGCTAAGATTTTATGGTAAGCTTCTTGAGACATTTTAGAATAGTTTTGTAGAGGGAAGTATCTTAAAATAAAGTTTAGAACTATGAGTAATCTAAGTTGTAACTTGGATCTGGATTCTAGGGGTAAAAAGGGAGCCCGAGGTAGAAAAGGGAACTAGAAAGGCTCCTAAACAATTAAGATGAGTGTTATAGCTTTATAGTTAACATATGTTATGAGTGTTACGTTGCTTTTAGTAACTCAGTAGATGTTGTGTGTATTATGTTGCATGAGAAAATACCATCCCTGCTAGCATGATAATTTTGCTAGGTTAGTATGCATGGTAAATGTTATGTCACTCCAGAACATCATTTGTTAGCATGATAGTTGGGTAAAGTCAGTATATTTGGTGAATTGTACGTGCTTTGTTATTCAGAAAGTACAGTGGGTAGCTTGATGTACTGTGCGTGTTATACTTCTTTGTTAGCACTGTGTCTTTGATTAATCAGTACGTAATGTGAATATTATAGTTGTATAACTTGAACATCACAGTCTTGAGGTGTTAGAATTTGCTATCCTATGAATTATAGGGTTTGCCGTCATCTCTCGCAAGCATTACAGTAGAGTCCATTGTGAATATTTACTTAAGTTAAAAGAGAAGTGCATCGTAAATACTGTGAAGCCATGATATTGTTTGTGTGTGACTATGGAAACTGCGATTAGACGCCGGGATCGGTTAGCATGCTTAACAAAAGGTTCTTGGCAGGAATAATGGTCGACTTCGGTTGCGGGAAAAATTGGTCGGCTTTGGTCGGTGGGAAAATTGGTTGGCTTCGTTGGTGGGAAATAATAGTTCGGTGATGACCGGCGGGGAAATATGGTCAAGTACCTAAGCATGACTAGCGGGATAAATAAAATGGTCGATGTGCACATTGGTGGGAATTGAGGTCATAGGATGGTTTCCATAGATGATTGTATTGTTTGATGATAGGATATGCTTGCTATGTGTTGATGTGGAACACAAATTAGTAGTTGCATGATTATGCCATTGATTGTACTTAAGTTCAGTGTGAGTGCCACAATGTGCTTGGTTTCCCAAAATAATGATTTTCAAAATGATTTTCATCTTTAAAAGAACCACTCACTGGGCTTAGTAGCTCACACTCTTTCAAAAATGTTTTCTTAATCCCCCAGGTAGTGGAAGATGAGGAGTCCAGGTGCTGGGTCAAGGTCTGCCACAGGCCCAAATTACCCTTCCAGAGGGTTCTTTACGGTGGTCATTGTAAACTTTGTTGTTAAGTCCTTAAGTTGTATAAACGTTATATCAACTGTCGTATAAAAAGATGGGCCTACTTAATCCGTTATAGTTTATCTTCTAGACTTAATTATTTCGCTGTGTATAAGTTATAGTATGGTATCAGAGTTATCCGCAAGAATCATTAGGCAGTAAGTGTTAACTCAAGGGTTTTGATAACTGCTGCAGTCGCATCCCTCTCCCAGGCTAAAAAGGTGGTCTGGGGGCGGGGTGTGACATTAAAGCCCGAATTTCTTCTATTGAAATTTGTCCGATATTTTCTTTTCTTTTCTTAAAAACAATGTGATGGTAGGTTGTGGAGGTTGTCACACTTTTTTTTTTTGTTTTTTGGCAAGGTACAAAATCCACATATGAAGCAGGGTAGTAGTAGGTAACCAAGTTTTTTTTTTTTTTTTTTTTAGAATAGTGATATTATTATACAACAACAAGGGGGATCCCACACCGTGGGATTAAGGCATCGAAGTAACAAAACACAAAGCAAAGACAGGGCAACAAAACCAAAACAAAGCCAATAGGAAATACCAGAACAAAACCACAAATACAAATTCGCAAACCACCAAAGAGAAAGACAGAAGAAAGAACCCAAAAACTCCACAAACTAGGGGCCACAACAAAACAGAGAACAACGTGAAACTCAAATAGAAAAAACATCTGTACACACACTAGATAAGACCCAAGAAGGTCAACCCACCAGGAAGTAGACGAGCACGAACTGTAGAGACCATAAGGTAAACCAGAGCAACACAGACCTTGGTCGACCCCGATGCAGCTGTCGATTAATGCCCTGCCAGATATAGTATATGGAAGTACACTGAAAACATGGAACAACTTGCTACGCACCCCCTTACCCGACCTCACTCGACATAACCAACTCAACTCTACATCCTAACCAGCCACCCGATGCGCCGAACCCAACTAACGCAACACACTAGACCACACCTCTCTTCCAAACCCACACTCAAAAAATAAATGATCCCGCGACTCCACACCTCCCCCACACAGAAGACACCCCCCTCTGACAATATACCCCAACTCTTCAACCAATCCCATGTACCCAACCTGTGAAACCCAAAACTCATTTTCCCTTATAGCATAAAATAAAAGGAATTAACTAAGAGTTAAATCATAGGATAAGAGTAGGAAGGTCCCTAAGTGATGAAAAGAATTTAAGTACTTTGGAAATGAACCCTAATTAGTGAAGATGTGGCTAAGTATAACCCTATTATGAAATTGACTAAGTGTTGGACTAGGCATTGCCATGCGTTGGCCATAAAATATTGGAGAGATTATTTGGGCAAAGGGAGAAGTTGAATTAGGGTCAAGAGTGACGCATGCACTGCTCTTGGAGGTTAGACCAATGCATAGGTTCGAGGGGTGTGTTGAATACATTGGACGTGGTGGAATGCGTCCATACGGCTGAAGTAAGAAACCTGAAAGTGATGCGTTGGAAGGCTAGAGTGGCACGAGGGAAGGCGGTGCAAAGGGCATGTGGGCGCGGGGCAAGGCATGCGGTGGAGGGTGGCATGCGGCAGACGCGAGGGTCCATTACTCTTGTGATCTTTTTGGTACTCTTGTGATCTTTTACTTATTTGGTCCTAGTTTATTTATTTTTGGACCAAATGTAGAATTATTTTCACTATGGTTGGTTTAAATTTGTTATCTCTCATATATTTCTTTTAAATTTATTTTGATTTGGTTCCATTATTTTTTGGAACCATTCTCTCGTTGTTGTTTCTCTTTTATTACGTTCATGTGATGTTTATTTATTTTATTCATCGTCTCTCTTTTATCATGTTCATATGATGTTTATTTATTTTGTTCATGGTAGGTTGTATTATTTTTCTAATATTGTGCTACTTGTTCATTTTTTACATACTTTTCTTTTATCGATTAAACCTGGACAAATTATAGATTGTATATTGCATGTCTTTTAATTAATTTTATTTATATATATTTTTCTTATCAAACGTAGAATTTCTTGATCTTTTGGGATACAAAAAGTTTCACATTTTTTTCCTCCGACTATTTGGTAAACAGAAATAGATTTTCTATTGCTCAATTTTTTTTTCTCTCTCTTCTATTATGTCATTCTTTAGTTTCACTTTTGTATATTATTTTCTTAGTATATTGATTTGTTAGTTCTGTCCAGTAACATTATTTTCGATGACTTACTTCTTTGAATATATGTTTTCTATGTCTTTAGTATATCTTTCATTTTATTTAATATTTTTATTTTTTCAATTATCCTTTTAAGTATTTATTCCTTTTGGTTAGCCACGTAGAATTAATTTGAACTATGCTTTTCAAGTGATTGAAAAACAATTTTTGTAACTCTCTTGATGGGAGTAAGTCCATATTTCTTATAAATATTATGTGATCTCTCCACTATTCCAGTATGTGAAGATTATACAGTCTTCAATTTTTTTTTTTGTGTGTGTTTATTATTTTGGTATTTTTTCTTTTACTCATTCGCTTATGTTTTAAAATTTATTTTTCTTTTGTCATGATTTACTTTGAATGGTTCAATTATTTTTATCATTTCTTTCTTTATGTTTTCTATTTTCTTGTATTTTCAAAAATCTCTCATATTGTTTCAAAAAAATTGTCTTTCTCGAATTTTTTTCTCCTCCTGTTTTCTTTGCTGGAGTTATTTGCAAAGGTTTTTCAATTTGATTTGTTTTTTCAAACACTTTTTTAAAGTGTTTTTTCAAACTTTGCAAACACTCTTTGTTATAAAAGTTTCAAAAACCCTTTTTGGAACAATGCCCAAGCTTTTTTTTTCTTCCTTTTTTCCTTCAAGAAAACTCTCTCTAAAATATTTCTCAAACTGTTTTGTTTTTCTTCCTTTCTGTTTTGTTTTTGTAATTTCCAAATTCTTTTTCAAACTATTTTCCCTTCAACTTCATTTATTTCTCATTTTAAAGTGAACTTCCAAAAACCATTTTCAAAATATTTTGTAGCTCTTTGAGATGATTTAAGAAAAATTGATGGGTCCGGGAATCAATTTTCCTATTTCGCCTTATCTCCTTCCTAATTTTTTGAATTGTATTTTTTTTTAAACTTTATTTTCATATCAATATACCGATTATACAATGTCATTTTATTTGGATGTTAGATTTTGAGGGATTCTCCAAATTGATAATCTTTTTTTTTTTTTTTTTGTATGATATTTGGTTTGGTATATTTTCTTTATTTTCTTTATATATATGTATATATATGTTACTTTGTTATAATTATAGATAACTTCTTTGGTTTTATTTGATATCTTTGTTTTGTGAGAGTTCATCTTTTTTCTTTCTTAATCTATGGTCATGATATTTTATTTCTCATTTGCCATGATTATGGATGTTTTGATTTTTTTTCCTCACCCCATTCTCTCTGTTGTCTCTTTTCTTTTATGGTATTCTTTTAGTTCTAACTATTATTGTGATTGTTGATTTTCACTCTACAATTATTTTTGGTACTTTTTGAAATTCATTTGGTTATATATTTTATTTCTTTGTGGTTTTTTTTTTTTTTTTTTTGGCATGGTTGCATTTGGCTCTATGGATGGCTCAAAATTTGTTTAACCCTTTCTAGGTGTTGTCCCCTGTTATGTGACATTCTTATT
This sequence comes from Benincasa hispida, assembly GCF_009727055.1. NCBI lineage: Eukaryota > Viridiplantae > Streptophyta > Magnoliopsida > Cucurbitales > Cucurbitaceae > Benincasa > Benincasa hispida. The sequence continues at coordinate 23,796,756 of NC_052356.1, forward strand.
CTTCTAGTTTTGTTTTGTCACTAGAAGAATTTCAGGGCTTTAATGTTGGTTTTAAACCGATATTAAAGAGCTTCAATGTTGGTTGACAACCGACATTAAAGATAGAGTTATTAAAGGTCTTCAATGAAATTTTCAACCGACATTAAAGACCTTCAATGTCGGTTGCAACCTACTTTAAAGCCTGTGTTATTTTTTTAAAATTCTTAACCGACATTGAAGCCCCGAATCTGTTCATTTTTTTAAAATTTCGTTGCCGAGTAAATTTTTTTGGTCAATAAGTGAAAAACGACATTATATGTCTCGTGTTGGGTCAGGAAATGTCTGTCATTGTTTTATATTAAAAAGTAGAAAAAAATTTGCATGGCAAGTCCATCAATATTTGTCTTCCACTTATTAATTTATCCACAAACAATAATCAATATTTCCAATCCATTACATATACTCATCAAAATATGAAATAAACACACTAATCACCAACATTTGCATAACAATACCAGACTTTTATAGAATACTTACACCAAGCCATCATTTCTCTCATTCACAAATATCAATTAGTACTAATTCCATGAATACTTAACACCAAATACCCCATGAATACACAAAATATATTATACATAAATCTTCCAATAATAAACAGATCATGTCTTCCACCTATGAATTTATCCACAAATAAGAATCGATATTTCCAATCCATTACATATATTCATCAAAATATGAAAGAAACACACTAATCACAAACATTTCATAACAATACCAGAACCAGACTTTCATAGAATACTTACACCAAGCCATTTCCTTCACAAATATCAATTAGTATTAATTCCATTCACAAAGATCATGGTTAGATAAATTTACATTCATTCTAAGCTAGCATTTACATTCTATTTAGACAAAGAACAAGAATTACATCCTTACACAAATTGGCCAACAAAACTTGTCCATTGGGTTCGAATTACATCAATCTCTCCTTGGGTATATGCATCTTTTGTATTGAACTACAAAGAGGAAAAAAAAAGATAAATTCAACATAATTTTATGTCCATTTATTAAATTAAAGCTAGTACTATATAAAAAATAAAAAATTTACGTACGAGGCTAGTAATGAGAGTAGCAGGATTATGCACTATTTCGTGTATATACTTTTGCACATAGTACCCACATCCTACAGAATCTTATTGATGAGGGCACTGCGCATAAAGAAGTTGAAAACAATTATTCTTATGTTCGAATGAACATAAAGTGTTACAAAATGAATGCAAATTTACCTTCACAGGTTTCCACTTTGGAGAAGACCGATGGTGTTGGATCGTGCCTGGCTTGCCATGTTTTCAATCTACTAAATAGTTTTAAAACATTAGTTAAACATAAATACTTTAATTAAGAGCTAAGAAAGTTCAATTACACTTATATATTTATAACTCCATGAAAATCCTCTTGAACCTTACTTCGAAGAGAGTCCAAAACATAAACACAATTTTCTTGTAGATTGATTACAATCAATATCCAATGATAACTATAATAAACAACAATTTTGAAATATTAGTACATGTATAATGCAAATTAAAAATAACTTAAGAACTTGTATCTACTTACCCTGTGTTATATGGAATGAGGACTAATTTGTCTAAATTAGCCAATTCTAGTTGATTGGTTAAATTCCTGGATCGGATATCTTGAGACTTCACGTGTGGCGATATTCTTGCTTGATCAATTATAAAAAATCTTCTTCGTAATATCACGACCACATTCATCCCAAAGATACCTAAACAAAGTAAAAGTTATTATTTACAAACATGAAACAAAATATACATGAGTAATCTAGATGAGTAATACTTACACAATATATGTCAAAATATAAATGTAGCCTATTTCAACCATATTGCAATATTGGATCAAATCATCGCCTAAATAAATAAATTTGTCTCTTCCAAATATATGTTCGTCCAAAGTGATACGGATCATGTCTATAGGGTTTATGTTATGCATGGCATGTCCGTTCAATAGTTTGATGGTACCATTGGCATTAGTATATTTGGAGGACTGGTTGCTCTTAATTGTTGAATGGTCCTACCATAACCAAAGTTACAAAAATTCAAAGTAGGAAAAATAATAAATAACCAAACTCATATACTGAAAAAGAGACATATTTTTTTCTCGTAAACCATAACTACAAGTTCACGATGCCATTTTATGAAGTTGCCCATTGCTTGATTTAAGAACTCTATTTTACTCTTCACAGGAATTGGTATTGGCAAATCATACAACTTAAGTCCGTAAAGTTTCAAATCTGTGAGCGACAATAAACTTTGAATGTTCGATGAATAGCCTTCAGGTACTTTCTCAACTCGTGTTAATGTATAACATGCGGGAGATAAAAAGACTTTTTTCTCTCCTACTTGAGGGGCTAACTCTGATCTAATGTTCAGTTCCACCTAGTCGAGTTTTTATTCCATCCTTCGTTTAACAGGAATATCAAGCAATGTGCCAACAAGATTTGCACATACATTCTTTTCAATGTGCATCACGTTTAAACAATGTTGCACGTCAAGATACTTCTAGTATTCTAACTCAAAAAGAATAGATTTTTTCTTCCAATAAGTTGAAGTGCTATCTCCATTGTTCTTTTCCTTGATAGTTTTCTTACCAGATGAATATTGATACTTACTTGTTTTTGCAAGAATTTCTTCCCCACTCAATGGTTATGAACCAAATTCTAATTCTTATGCGCCATTAAAAGCTTTCTTTTGTTTCCTATATGGATGATTGGGGGGGAGGGAGGTGCGCATAGAAACTTGTGATGCCCGAGATATGCCATCTTCTTCCCTTTTGGTAAATAAGTGGATGAAGTATTCTCTCCACAAATTAGACATGCATGATATCCTTTAACCGTACAACCACACAAGTTACCATACGCAGGAAAATCATTAATGGTCCATAATAAAATGGCTTTAAGCATGAAACGTTGTTCTTCCTATGCATCCTAACATTCTACTCCATCTTTCCAAAGTTTTTTCAAATCATCTACTAACAGAGCTAAATAAGCATCTATGTTATTTCCCGGTTGTTTAGGACCAGATATTAGTGCAGTCAACATAAAAAAATTTCGCTTCATGCACAATCATGGAGGTAGATTGTACATCACTAACATCACTGGCCAACAACTATATCTACTATTAAGATCTCCATGTGGATTTACTATTACACCCCACCCCGAGCCCATACTCCTAAGCCCGAGGAGAGGCGTGAGGGACAGCAAATACCACCCTTTCGTGATACCTACAATTCATCAGAAACTCTTTGTTAAGGAGATAAACAACAACTGAACAACTAGACCCATTTTATTACAACAATGTAACGTTTATACAACTCCAAAACATAACAACAAAGCGTACAACAATAACTGTAAAACCCCGAAAGTGTAACTGTGGCTTGTGGCAGACCTTGACCTTAGCAGCACCCTAGAACTCCTCACCTTTCCCTACCTGGGAAGAAAAACTTGAAAGAAAAGAATGAGCTTCACAAAGCTCAGTGAGTGGTAAACAACTTCTAGAGCCTATTTCAACTCATAATAACAAGCATATTATAAATACGAGGTTACATTCAAACCTTAGCCTTGAATGAGTCTGTTGTTGATAGTTAAACTGATAACTACTTAGAATGAGTCTATTTTCTACCTACATACATGGTAGATAGTTAACTACTACTAATCATGAACGCTTACTCTGCTGAGTTCCCTTTTGTTCCCAATGTCTCCTATGTGCACATAGCTCCCCGCTCATGGGCTCAGAAGATAGGCCCGTCGGCCCTCTGACCATCCCATGCGAGGATCCTCCCACAAGCTCAGGAACTAGACCTCTCAGTCCCCTGACCATCCTATGAGGTTTTGCTTTCGGACTCAGGAAATAGGTCTATTGACACCCTGACCATCCCAATCACATAATCCCATTCTCATGGTAGATACTTATTCATAACATAAGCATATACAATTTACTCTAAAAGATATGCTTTAATATTTAAAGGAAATTACCACTCACCTTGATAAGGATAGGAATATTTCTTTTAAAAGTTCCTTGATCTTCCCGGGTTCCTCTTTTGAATCCTAAATTCCAGATTCAATTTAAAGCTGAGATTACGCATAGTTCTAGGCTTTATCTAGAGTTACTTCCTTCTACAAATATGCTCTAAAATGTCTCAGAAAGCTTATCTCAAAATCTTAGCTAAAAAATCATTGTGGTTTGGCCGAAATCTTTAAAACATCAAGACTGGCTCAGCTTACCCGACAGCTTGACCCTTCTGTCTTTTCCTCACTCTCTAGCCCGATTCCTTGGAGCTTCTTCTCCGGCAGCCCTACCGTGAAAACTAGACTATCATAGCTTTCAGGTGGATTTGGAATCACTTCAAAGGCACGAGTATTATGGGAGAAATTCTCGTCCCAAGTTAATGCTACTTCTAGTCCTTCCTGTCCGACAGCATCTCCTCCTCTTGGAACTTCATGACCGATGCATGGTCTTACTACCAACGCATGCTTTCTTCCATCTATGCATAGTATCCTTCTAATTAGTCCTCATACACTCTTCTTTATGTCTTTGAAGAGAATTTGAGTTCTCATCTGAAGTCCTTGGCCCTATTTATAGACGTCTAAGATCTCTCTAAGGCTAACACCTCCTACTTGGCTGCATATCCAAGTGTCCTTTCCTTACACTATTAACGCAACCTTACGTCATCGCAACCCAAGGTGTCTTGCTCCCCTTTTACCAACGCATAGCCCTCAATTTTGCATATCTTCTTGTGCATCCACTTTACTTGTTTAAGGCCTAAGGTTTCCTCCTAACAAGCCACATGTCTGGATAACGACCCTGAAGGCGTCCATTCATCTCATATGCGCTCAACTAGGATTAAGACCAACCTTCTTCCACCGCATACTATTTGCTCAAGCCTTGTCCTATGCGCCCACATACCATCGGATGTCCAATGCATAGCACATCATCAACGCATAACAACCCTCTGTACTGTAAGCCTTAGCGACGTAAGTCGTTCCACTATGTGCTCACCATGGCTCGTCTCATCGTCGCATAGCTCATCGTCTAATACTGTTGTCGCATACCACCAATGCATAGTACCGCCGCAACACCAATGTATAGTATCGCTGCATGACACCAACGCATAGTATTTTCGCATACCATCAACGCGTAGTGTTGCCACATACCATCAATGCATAGTGCTGCCGCATACCATCGACCACATACCTTCGACCACATACCGTCGGCCGCATTCCATTGTGTAGCATTGCTCCTTTTATTGCCCGATCAACCAGCGCGCACAACTCCAACGCCCAGCGCCCTTGTCCGTGCAACTTGAGGCTGTCGCATGCATTTTCTAACCTCTCAAGACATTGGCTGCCGTATGCGTTTCTCTTGGCCACACTTTGGCTTCCTTCAATGTCCAAATAACCTCTAAATGAGCAAGGCCAACACATGAAACAACAACACTTAGACAATTTTCTAGCTTTCAACACATGGGTTATACTTAGCCCAATTTTCTACTAGTTAAGGCTTATCTCAAAGCTACTAAACAATCTTTATTTAAACAATTAGAAATGAGATTGAAAGACGACAGCAAACTTGATGGAGACTGATGGAGACCGACGGACGGCTGGTGGACAACAACGGACGGATGGACAGACGATTCGCACGGTGAAGGAGATTAGTTAGGGTATGGGTAAGAGAAATGGATCGGGGGCTAGCTGCGCGAGAGTGTCAAAATCTGTGTGTGAAAGGGGTTTTTTAATAAAATAAGAAAAAAAATAAATAATTAGACCTTCAATGTTGGTTAACCGACATTAAAGATCATTTTTTTAAAACCGACATTATACATTCGATTTCACCTTTTCCAACCGACATTAAAGTCTGAAATTCTTCTAGTGTGTCGATTGTGCTACTTTGTGTGACATTCTTATTTTTCTAGTTTATTTTGAATGGTTATGCTCAAATACGTCATTCTTTTTATTTTATTTGCTATCTGGTACATTGTTCTTCTTACATTTTTTTTTTTTGAATTCTCTTGATAAATAGATTGTATTTTGTTTGTCTTTGGATCAAATGTAAAATTTCTTTTCCTTTCAGGGCTCAGAAAGTTCCCCATTTTGTCTTTCTCTTTTGTGACATTCTTTTTAGTTTATCTTGTTTGGTCTTACCATTAGTTCATTCTTTAGTTCCTCTTTTGTTTGGTGCTATTGAACTATGGATTATTCAATTTTTTCACTCTTTCTTAGCGTGTCATTCTTTAATTTCTCTTTTATATGGTACTTTTATTGTAAGTGTTTTCTTTTTTCTTTGGTGTATGATTTTATTTGACAAATTGTTTGTTTTTTTTTTAGTTTTAGTTTTTTTTTTGTGTGGTATTTATTTTTCTTGTTTCATTTGGTTACTTTTAGAATTTGTTTTTATTTTTAATGAATGGTCCAATTATTTCTTCATTGTTGTCCAATTTAGTTTGAATTAACTCATTTTGTTTATTTTTTAGGATTTATTTGGGTACATTGTTTTTCTACTTTGCACCATGGCTTAAAATTTTGTGAGTATTTGGGAATTTTATTTACTTTTGGACCAGAATTAACTCACTTGTCAGGTTTTTGGACTAGTAGTCCGAACACCAGAAGGTGTTAAACCTATAGGATACAAATGAGTATTTGTGAGGAAAAGAAATATAAGTAATGAGGTCACAAGATTGCAAGACTAGTTGCACAAGGTTTTTCACGAGGACCTGATATTAATTTTGAGGAGACATTCTCTAGTGGTGGATGCAATTATATTAAGATATTTAATTGGCTTGACTATGTATAAAAGTCTGGATATGCATCTTATGGATGTTGTCACAACATATTTATATGGACTTAATAATGATATTTATATGAGAATCACATAAGAATTTAAGGTTGTCACATCCCGCCCCAGACTACTCTCTGAGCCTAGAAAAGGACATGACTGTAGTAGTTATCAACCCTTTTGTTGACACTTACTGCTTAATAACTCTTGCAGAAATAACTCTGATACCAATGAACAAATTTAATAGTCAACTGATAAAGTCAAGGGGGCAAACAACAACTGATTAGGTAGGCCCATTTTATTAAAACAAAGTAAAGTTTATACAACTCCAAGACTTAACAAAGTTTACAATCAGCTACTCTTTAAAACCCTCTGGAAGTGTAATTATGGCATGTGGCAGACCTTGACCTTAACAGCACCCTGGAACTCCTCACCTTTCGCTACCTAGAAAGAAAACATGAAATCATAGAATGAGCTTCACAAAGCTCAGTGAGTGGTAAGCAACTTCTAGAGTCTACTTCGACTCATAAATAACAACCATATCATAAATACGAGGTTACATTCAAACCTCCGCCTTGAATGAGTTTGTTCTTAACTCTATCTACGCGCACGGTAGATAGCTAAATTGATAACTACTTAAAATGAGTATGTTGTCTACCTACACACACGGTAGATAGATAATTGTAACTAAATACAACGCTTACTCTTTACGTTTCCTTTGTCTCCTATGTGCACATAGCTCCCTGCTCATGGGCTTAGAAGCTAGGTCCGTCGGCCCTCTGACTATCTGATAACGGGCAGAAATGCATGTTATCATAGTGCTAAGTTCTTAAACAATGTTGGATTGCGTTGATGAAATATGTTACATTGCGTCCATTAAGCATAAACTCTATAATATTGCGGTCGCATGCGTCCAACACATTAGAGCAGTTGATCCTTTATATTTTTGTGCAGAATATGCATTAACGCAATGTAGAGATTACGATCATAAGAATACATTGGTCGAGCGCAACTTCACCGCAAGGCTTTGTGTTGATCGTGCTTGCAAACATTCGCCCAAGAAGAATCAACGCAACTTGGTTAGCGCAACATGGTGGGCGTATCCGAATGAAAGGATAATTAAGATCAATGGGACAGAAAGCTGACGGTAGTCGGATCCAAATTAAGTTGACAGCCGATAACAGTCATAAAGTACATTCAGCTTTATCGGTGACAATTATCCGGTGCGTCAGTCAGGAATTAAAGTTGTTCCATCTGTACAACCGGGAGAGAAAAGCCGCCTTTCACCATGGAAACTCTATAAATACCAAGTGCATTCTTCAGAGAAGGGGTTAAGCAGTCGATTACTTCATCACTTTACAAGTTCACGCCTCTATCCATAGTTTTCTTTCATTTTAAGGTAGACGTGAGGAAGAAGGTGTGCTGGTAGATCATTCCGACAAGCTTGGGAAGACACTGGAATTTCCAAGATAGAGAGAGGGCCGACGCTTGCGAAAGCAAGAAAATTTGTAGATTAGAATAGAGATTCAGTGTAAAAATCCTCGGTCAGCAAGGAATGGTTACCAAACTGTCTACCTTTATTTTCCATTGTCATTTTGTACTCAACTCAGTTATAAGAATGGAATGTCTTTCTCTATATCTGTTCACTCTCTGTTGTTTATGCATGAGTAGCTAAATTAGTTGAATGGGTTGAGAAGTAGTTAGCTAGCATAACGAGGGAATCTTCATCTTTGCGATTATCTTGTTTATGTATGCTTCATTCGTCTATTAGAGATACTCGGGAGGGTAGTCTAAAGACAGGATCTAGACTTGGGAAGGTCAGGTCAGAATCTAGGTTTGGAAGAACCAAATTAGAACGCATAAACGAGAGGTAGGCGCTTAGGAATGAGCAATATTTGTTATTAACACATCATATGCATCTTAGCGATAAGATATGATTGTATGCTGTCACCTTGCTTTCATGCATTTTGCATCAATGCATAGGACAAGAGTAGAGACTAAGGGATAAGCTTTATGGACATTTTGCATTCAACACATGTGTCCTAGAGTTAGGAGCATCACATTTACATTGGGAAATGACTTGTTGTGCATGGTTGTAACATAATCGTAAGGTTTGACGCATTCCTGAATAATTTTAGCTAAAAGACCTTCTCAACTCGTTCATCGCATACTCATTGCATCTATCAACGCAACTATCTTTTTCAAATTCGCCGCCTTTATTTACTTCTTCTTTTCATCAACGCAACAACACACCTAAAACTTATTTATTTACTTGGTTACCACAAAGTTTTCATAAATATTACCAATGTAACTATTTCACAAGTCCTTGTGTTCGACCCTAGACTTATCAGGAAACTCAGGGGAATTTACACTTGAATTCTGTTGGGGAAACTAGAGTGCACAACGAAATCATTCAACACATATCATTCATATTTCTACTTAACAAAATAACACATCACCATCCTATACGAGGATTCTCCCATAAGCTCAGGAACTAGACCTCTCGGTCCCCTGACCATCCCATGAGGTTTTGCTTATGGGCTTAGGAACTATGTCTATTGACCCCCTGAGCATCCCAATCACATAATCTCATTCTCATGCTAGATACTCATTCATAACCTAAGCATATACAATTTACTCTAAAAGATATGATTTAAGACTTAAAGGAAAGTACCACTCACCTTGGTCGTTTAGGAACCTTTCTCTCTAGAAGTTCCTTGATCTTCCCGGGCTCCTCTTTTCAACCCTAAATTTCAGATTCAACTTAAAGCTTAGACTACTCATAGTTATAGGCTTTATCTCGAGATACTTCTTTCTACACATATGCTCTAAAATTTCCCAGGAAGTTTACCTCAAACTCTTAGCTCATAACTTCTCGTGGTTTGGCCAGAAACATCAAAACATCAAGACTGGCCTAGCTTACCAGACAGCTCGACCCCTTTGTATTGTCCTCCTTCTTTAGCCTGATTCCTTGGAGCTTCTTTTTCGGCAGCCCCACCATGACAACTATACTCTTTTGGCTTTCAAATGGTTTTGGAATCACATAAAACGCATGAGTATTCTTGGAGAACTCCTCGTCCCAAGTTGATGCTACTTCTTGTCCTTTCTGTCCGACAGCATCTTCCCCTCTTGGAACATCTTGACCAACGCATGGTCTTACTATCAACGCATAGTCTCCTCCTAATACACTCTTCTTTATGTCATTTGAAGAGATTTTGAGTTCTCATTTGAAGTACTTGGCCCTATTTATATGCGTCCAAGATCTCTCTAAGGCCGACACCTCCCACTTGGCCGCATGTCCAAGTGTCTCTTCCTTACACTATCACCGCAATCTTGCATCAGCGCAACCCAAGGTGTCTTGCTCCCCTTTTACCAACCCCTCAACATTGCATGTCTTTTTATGCATCCACCTCATTTTCTTAAGGCTTAAGATTTCTTCCCAACAAGCCACATGTCCGGATGATGTCCTTGAATGCGTCCATCCTCCATATGCGTTCATCCAACCACATATGCGTTAACCACAAATGCGCCCATCCAACTTCATATGCGTTCAACTAGGATAATGACCAACACTCCTTTAATGCATACTACTAGTTTGTCTTATGCGCTCACATGCCCTTGGATGTCCAACACATAGCACATGTCCAACGCATAGCACATCACCAACGAATAGCACATCACCAATGCATAGTGTAGCACTGCCGCATCTATCGCGTCCATCTCATTAATCGCTGCTTACCATCGCATAACACTATCGCGTCCATCATATCCATCGCCGCATGCCATCGCATCCATCGTGCAGCATTACCGCATGCCACTGCCGCATCCATCGTATCCATCGCATCCATCGCTGCATGCCATCGCATACTACCAACGCATTCCTTTGGCCGCATAGCATCGACGCATAGCACTGATGCATCGCATCACCGCATGCCCTTGCACCACATTAGTGCATCTCCTTCGGCCGCATGCACGCATACCCTCATCGCCGCATGCCATCCATCGCCACATGCTACTAATGCATCCTTTCGCCCGTAAACCATCAGCCGCATACTCTCGCGTCCAACGCATCCATCGCACCTTCCTCCATCGCCGCATGCCTCTATCCATCGCATCCATCGCATCCAACATATCCATCGCATCCAACGCATCCAACGTCCAGCGCCCTTGGATGTGCAACTTAAGGCTGGTGCATGCGTTGTTCTAACCTCTTCAAGATCTTGGTTGTTGCATGCACTACTAACCTCCCAAATAACCTCTCAAAGTCTAATGGCCAACACATGGCACATACTAACGCGTTGCCAAATACTTAGTCAAATTTCACCCATTAAAGCTTAACTCAAAACTACTCAAGGAAATTCTATTCAACACTTAGAAATTTCCTTCTCTTCAACATAGAGTTTAACTTTTACCTGCTTAAGTAGGAAAAATGGAAATCCGGATTTCACAAAGGTACCTGAAACATATACATCAAATTTCCAAAAATGGTATTCAATAAAGTTACAGATATAGTTATATGGATTGAAACAATAAAGACGGATGTGGTACAATCGCCTGAGTGGATGTTTATTGAAAGTAATCCAATATGTCCGTGTGTTTTAATAAAGAAATTATAATAAGGATTTGCTATTATAACTGTATATGTTGATGACTTAAATATAATTCGAACTCCTGAAGAGCTTTCAAAGGTTAAGAATATCTTAAGAAAGAATTTGAGATGAAAGATCCCGAAAAAACAAAAGCCTTGGTTTGCAAATTGAGCATTTAGCAAATGGATTATTTATTCATCAGTTAACTTGTACAGGAAAAATTTTGAAACTATTTTATATGAACAAAGCACATCCATTAAATATTCCAATGGAAGTCCATTCATTGGATATAAAGAGAGATATATTTCAACCTCGAGAAGATAATGAAGAACTTTTGGGTCCTGAAGTACCATATTTTAGTGCAATTGGTGCACTTATGTATCTTGCTAATAATACCAGACCAGATATTGCATTTTCAATAAATTTATTAGCTAGATAAAGTTCTTCTCCTACAAAAAGAAATTGGAATGGAATTAAACATATACTTCGTATTATCCAAGGAACAATCGATATGGTTCGTTTTATTTAAATAAATCAAATTTTGGTCTAGTTGGTTATGCAGATTCTGGATATTTATCTAATCTCAACAGGTTATCTGTTCACATGTGGAGGAACTAATATATCATGGCGATCGGTGAAACAGACTATATAACGACCACTTCCTCAAATCATGCTGAAATTCTTGCAATTCACGAGGCTAGTTGAGAAAGTGTATGGCTAAGGTCAATGACTCAATACACTCATGAAACGTGCGGCTTGTCTTCTAATAAAATCCTTCCAACAATATTATACGAAGACAACATAACTTACATAGTGTCACACCCCTTCCCAGATTACCCTTTTATTCTGGAAGAGGATATGACCGTGGTAGTTACTAGCCCTACTGCCAGCACTCACCACCCAAGCCTTCTAATCTAAATACCAACCTATGCATCTCATTAGTAATATATGAAAACAACTAACCTCTCTTAAGGTTCTACAAAGATTACATAAATACATGCATATAGCCAATACATTACTTTTATAGAAAAAAAATTATTCACGGGTGGCCCAAACATTCCTACAGAACCCTAGTCACTCACAAAACATGTGTACATAAACAGATCATCAACCTAAGTCTTTTAATAAGCCAAGTATTTTGGTGGCAAGCAGCAGCAGGATCAACTTTGAGAAAACTGACCGCTACCTGAAAAGGAAAAACACAGAAATTCTGTGAGCTAAAAGCTCAGTGAGTGACTATAGAATCATAAAGCAACAAGCGTAGCATCACTATAAACATGTAAATATACCAATGAGTAAACTCAAGAAAATGTCTCTATATATAGCTGTAAACCATTCTCAGACATCATTAAACATTATTATTCCCTAGTTGAGAACGAGCCTAAACGCTCTAGCTCCCAAACGTTTATTACCGACCAAGAGACCCATATTTCGGTCTCTCATTCATAACTGCCTAGGTGCATGTGGCCACACTAAGTACCATCATATTTTATGTACTTCCGCTCAGATACCTTCTCAAATTTGTTCCTTCAGTATCGAGCTATTATGATACCTTCTCATATGTCCTTCGGTATCAAATTGGTCAGATACCTTCTCGAATGTCCTTCGGTATCAAATTGTCCAGGTACCTTCTCAAATGTCCTTCGGTACCTAATTGGTTAGATACCTTCTCAACATCCTTCGGTATCAAATGTGTATTTTGTAACATCAAATTAAGTTCCATTGCATAGTATTTACACAAAAGTTGTTCCATTGCCATTCATTTACACAAGAACTCATTCTCTCATAGGCTTCATTTAGGAAGCATATATCAAAATCAGAAACATAGCTTTTGTAATGGTTACACGACATACCTTGGCCTGTGTTACACACATACAAGCCGGGAAACATGCATTAAGTTATTCTCCAACCATTTGTTGCTTGAGAAAGTATAAATACATCATTAATGGTATTGTGCTTTACTTGATCATATATGCATGAGTATTGGAAACCTTAAGTTTACTTAATCACTCATAGTTTGTCAGGCTCTTATTGGTTTATACGCTTCCCTAGCTCTTCTTGGCCTAAAAAGATATAATTCCCGATTAAACTACTTAGAATTCCTAGTAAAATACCTCAAATAATTCATTTATTAAAGGAACTTCCATCAATACAGACAGCTTTACTGGCAAGATCCCCCTGAGCGAGGTCAGCAAGATCCCCCCGAGCAATGCTAGCGAGATCCTCCAGAGCGATGCTAGCGAGATCCTCTAGAGCGATACTAGCGAGATCCTTTAGAGCGATACCAGTGAGATCTTCTAGAGCGAGATCAAGCTTTTCCTGTGAAATTCTTAGCGATACTCACCTCAATTCCTAGCGAGATTTCCCCCTAGAACGAGATCCTCCTTACAAAAACAGCGAGATTTCCTGTATAAGCGAGATCATCATGCCCAAATCTCGCTATAATTCTCCACGATGAACTGCTTGCTTATTCTTCACAAACAGCTGTCTGCTTATGCACCAATTACCTGTTATAACTTAAAAAATTCATAACTCAAAATCCAGAGCTCTTTTCAAGAAACTTCCTTCTACAAACTTGTTTAGATTTGAGTTAATTTCAACCCAGAATTCCTTATAGTTTGGCTTGGAACTTCCAAAATTCACCTCGGGCCCTGATTAATCCGTAGATCTGCCACTTCTACAAATTCTCTACTTTTGTTCTTCTTCTCTTGCAATCTTTCTCCAGCAGGACAACCTTGAAAATTAGATTCTCCCAGCTTCTAAATAGTATCGAATTCGTTGAATTTGCTTTTGTCAATTACTGAAACAATGCTTTTGAAGTTTCATTTCCCTTTTAATCTTTCTGTCGCTTCCTGAGTTCAAAGAGTAGATTGCCACGTCACCTCATACTTAGTGCCTCTAGCCAGACTAATGATTGAGTTTCTTCATATAATATATTTCCTTCCCTTCCTTCATAATCCCTATAAACAACATGAATTTCTACTTAATAAATATATAATATAACATCCCTTTGGCTAAACATGCTTATCTAGGGAACCTAAGTTCGGGGTTTACAATCATCTCCCCCTTAAAAGAAATTTCATCCTCGAAATTTACCTGATATTTCATTTGAGGGTATCTCTTCCTCATTTGCTCTTCAGGTTCCTAGGTTGCTTCCTCGATCCCATGATTATGCTATAACACCTTCACCAAAGGAATCGTCTTATTTCTGAGTACCTGATCTTTTCTGTCCAAAATCTCGATGGCCTCTTCCTTGTAAGATAAATCTTCTTTGAGTTGTACCGATTGTGTTGCTAGTACGTGCATAGGATCAAGCACGTATTTCCTTAGCATCGATACATGAAATACGTCGTGTATACGAGCTAGCTCCATCGACAACTGCAACCTATAAGCTACTGGACCAACTCGTTCCACAATTTCATATTGTCCGATGTATCATGGACTTAACTTCCCTTTTCTCCCAAACCGAAGAATTCCTTTCCATAGGGATAGCCGGAGAAATACCCGTTCTCCGACTTCAAATTCTAGTTCTCTTCTTCGTTTATCGGCGTAGCTCTTCTGTCTATCACGAGCCACCTTAAGATTATCCCTGATAAGTTTCACATTCTCTATTGTTTGTTGAACTAATTTTGAACCTAGTAATTTTCATTCTCCAACTTCGTTCCAGCATACTGGAGTCCTGCAAGGTCGGCCGTACAATGCTTCGTAGGGAGCCATTCCGATACTAGAACGGTAGCTATTGTTATAGGCAAATTCAATCAACGATAAGTGTGTATCCCAACTTTCTTTGAATTGTAGTACACAAGTTCTTAACATATCTTTTAGTGTATATATAGTTCTTTCCGACTGTCCATCTGTTTGTGAATGAAAAACTGTATTGAAATGCAATTTAATGCCCATAGCCTTCTGTAAACTAGGCCAAAATTTTGAAGTGAACCTCGAGTTCTGATCCGACACTATCGACACTGGGGCTCCATATTGACTGATTATCCTATCCACATAAATCTTAGCTAGA
>NC_052356.1:23812863-23889388 GCF_009727055.1 Benincasa hispida
ATTCCTGAACTCCTACAATAGCATTCCTCTTATTGAACCAATAATGGCCTTGGGTCCCGAGGATTTCCTACTTAGTGCATCTGCCACAACATTAGCCTTACCAGGGTGGTACTCGATGGAATAATCGTAATCTTTAATCAATTCAATCCATCTTCGTTGTCTTAGATTCAATTCCTTTTAATCAAAGATATATATTAAGCTTTTATGATCTGTAAATATCCTGCAGCGCTCTCCAAATAGGTAATATCTCCACAACTTCAGAGCCAAAACAACTGCTGCCAACTCCAGATCATGGGTGGGATAAATGCCCTCATGTTTCTTAAGTTGACGAGAGGCATATGCAATCACCTTCCCATCCTGCATCAACACACATCCCAATCCTTGTCGAGATGCGTCACAATAAATCTCAAATTCCATACCTGGAATAGGCAAGGTAAACACTGGTGCTGATACTAGTTTTTGTTTCAACTCCTGGAAACTATGTTCACACTCCAACAACCATTCAAACCTCATGCCTTTCTTGGTCAGATTCGTCAACGAAAGGGCTATTTTAAAGAAACCCTCCACAAACCTCTGATAATAACCTGCCAACCCTAGGAAACTGCGTATTTTTTAAACGGTTGTGGGTCGTTCCCAATTAACCATTTCTTCCGTCTTCTGGGTATCTACACTAATGCCCTCTGCTGAAACAACATGCCCAAGAAATACTACCCGATCTAACCAAAATTCGCATTTACTAAATTTAGCATACAACTGCCTATCTCGCAACGTCTGCAATACTATCCTCAGGTGGGTAATATGATCCTCCCTACTACAGAATACACCAGTATATCATCAATGAATACTATCACGAACTGGTCCAAGTAGGGATGAAATATCCTGTTCATGAGATCCATGAATACCACAGGGGCATTTGTCAATCCGAAAGGCATTACTAGGAATTCATAATGTCCATATCTCGTTCTAAATGTGGTTTTAGGAATATTGATTTCTCTCACTTTCAGTTGATGATAACTCAATCTCAGGTCTATCTTCGAAAACACCGTGGCTTCTCTTAGCTGATCAAACAAATCATCAATGCGTGGTAACAAATATTTATTCTTAATCGTTACCTTATTCAGCTGCCTATAGTTGATACACAATCTAAGTGTGTCGTCTTTCTTCCTCACAAACAATACCAGAGCTCCCCAAGGCGATACACTAGGTCGAATGTATCCCTTGTCAATTAACTCTTGCAGTTGAACCTTTAATTGTTTCAACTCAGTCGGCACCATTCTATACGGTGCCTGCGATATGGGAGTTGTCCTCGGAACTAAGTCAATAGTAAACTCCACCTCCCTGTCGGGTGGTAGTCCTGATAGTTCTTCAGGAAATACATCCCGAAATTCATTTACCATTGGGACATCTTCTGGGTTCAGCTCTTTCACTTGAGCAACCATCACATGAGCCAGATAGGCTTTACATCCCTTGCTCAATAGCTTTCAAGCTTTCACTGTCGATATCAAATTCCCCCCGACTAATCATTTGCTTCCTATCAGCATTGCATCTTGGCCATTTGATTTTCTGAGCACTACCTCCTTCTTGTAATAGTCTACTAAAGCATGATACTTACTTAGAAAATCCATCTCCAAGATAGCATCAAACTCTAACATTTCTAAAAGAAGTAAATCAGCATAGAAGTTCTGACCATTGATCAGTATCTCACAGTGATTATAGCATCTATCTACTACTATCACATCTCCCAAAGAGGTAGAGATAAATAACTCTTCAAGCATAGGTCCAACCAACCTATCTATACTAGGTGCATACATGCTAGATATAAATGAATGTGTGGCACCATGATCAAATAAAACATAAGCAGACTTCCCACATAACATAACATTACCGGTCACAACATCTGGAGATTCCGCTACCTCCGGTGTGTCATGGCATACACTCGCTCTTATTGCTGAGGTTGACCTACGACATTCTTTTACTTGGCATCACTTGACCCTTCGCCCTGATTTCCAGCACTCTTTGGTTGGTTAACTGTCTGGGAGGTCAGCTGTTGTGTTATTGGAACGTCCCTATTCATCTGGGGACAGTCCCTCTTGAAATGCCCTGTTTGTCCGTACTGGAAACATGCACCTCTGCCACTATAGCATGCCCTAGAATGCCTCTTGCCATAACTATGACATGTCAGTCTCCTATCTGTGCTGGCTACCGACTCAACAGCTCGTGGCATCTCTGATCGGCTAACTGCATCGGCCGAGGGTCTCGTTTTCCTTTTCTTGAATCCCCTGCCAACTTGTTCCCCTGGAATGGCTTCCACTAGTCTGGGTTGCCACTGGAGATCGGAATCCCCTGTCTCTAGGCCCTACTATGGCCCCACTGCCTCTTGGCAACTGCTCAACATCTGCCAAATTCTGCTCGATTCGTATTGCTGTTTCTACTAACTGGTTAAAATCCAGCTAATTAGCCATAGACGTCACCGAAGTTCTGATTTCCTTCCTCAAACCTTGTTCAAATTTCCTGCATCTATCTCTTTTCTCAGTAATAATCGACAGGGCATACTGTGATAACTCTATAAATTTCTGCTCATATTCTGCCATCGACATCGTTCCCTGTGTTAATCTGAGGAACTCATCCCTTTCTGCATCCTAAAACGAGCTAGGGTAATACTTATCTTCAAAGGCCTTCCTGAACTCAGGCCATAACATCACATCTGTACTGGCTCGTCTGACGGATATCACTTTCCACCATTTCTCTGCTCCTTTTTGTATAGAAAGGTGGCTAATCCCACTTTCCTGTCCTCTGGATAACTCATAACATTGAAACATTTTTCAACTACATCCAGCCACAACTCAGCTTTAGCTGGATCTGTTGTACCTTCAAATGTCACAGGCCCTTGGGCTTTAAACCTCTCAATACCATATTTCTTTTCTGGGTCGGCTCATGCAAAGCCCACACTGGCTGCTAACCTCTGTACTTTCTTGTCAAACACTGCATCTTCTAGCTGCGAATCTGCCCTTACTTGGGGAGTACTAGACTCTCCCTCGGACATCGTTTCCTGACCCACTGGATCATTCACCTTATTTTTGCAACCCGATGGGTTTTCCCCAACCTTCGGGCCCCATATTGGTCTAGTCAGTGTTCCTGCCACTTGTCTGCTTACTCGGTCTGCCACGTTGCCCCGACATTTCACCTAATACAATGTACACATGTTAGGGACTCACACTTAGGGACTTAGACTTATGCATAAACTTCCCCCTCATTCCCAAAACCTTATGCTCTGATACCAACTTGTCACACCCCCTCCAAGATTACCCTTTTATTCTGGAAGAGGATATGACTGTGGTAGTTACTAGCCCTACTGCCAGCACTCACCACCCAAGCCTTCTAATCTAAATACCAACCTATTCATCTCATTAGTAATATACGCAAACAACTAACCTCTCTTAAGGTTCTACAAAGATTATATAAATACATGAATACAACCAAGACATACTTTTATAGAAAAAAAATAATCACAGGTGGCCCAAACATTCCTACAGAAGCCCTAGTCCCTCACAAAACCTGTGTACATAAATAGATGAACCTAAGTCTTTTAATAAGTCGAGTCTTTCGGTGGAAAGCAGCAGTAGGATCAACCTTGAGGAAACTGACCGCTACCTGAAAAGGGAAAACACAGAAATTCTGTGAGCTAAAAGCTCAGTGAGTGACTATAGAATCGTAAAGCAATAAGCATAGCATCACTATAACATGTAAATATAAAAATGAGTAAACTCAAGCAAATTTCTCTATATGTAGCTGTAAACCATTCTCAGACATCATTAAACATTATTATTCCCTAATTGAGAACGAGCCTAAACTCTCTAGCTCCCAAACGTTTATTACCGACCAAGAGACCCATACTTCGGTCTCTCATTCATAACTGCCTACGTGCATGTGGCCACATTAAGTACCATCATATTTTAGGTACTTCCGCTCAGATACCTTCTCAAATTTGTCCTTCAGTATCGAGCTATTATGATACCTTCTCATATGTCCTTCGGTATCAAATTGGTCAGATACCTTCTCAAATGTCCTTCAGTATCAAATTGTACAGGTACCTTCTCAAATGTCCTTCGGTACCTAATTGGTTAGATACCTTCTCAACATCCTTCGGTATCAAATGTGTATTTTGTAACATCAAATTAAGTTCCATTGCCTAGTATTTACACAAAAGCTATTCCATTGCCACTCATTTACATAAGAACTCATTTTCTCATAGCCTTCCTCTAGGAAGCATATATCAAAATCAGAAACATAGCTTTTGTAATGGTTACACGACATACCTTGGCCTGTGTTACACACATACAAGTCGGGAAACATGCATTAAGTTATTCTCTAACCACTTGTTGCTTGAGGAAGTATAAATACCTCATTAATGTCATTGTGCTTTACTTGATCATATATGCATGAGTATTGGAAACCTTAAGTTTACTTCTCACTCACCATTTGTCAGGCTCTTATTGGTTTATATGCTTCCCCTAGCTCTTCTTGGCCTGAAAAGATATAATTTCCGATTAAAATACTTAGAATTCCTAGTAAAATACCTCAAATAATTCATTTATTAAAGGAACTTCCATCAATATTGACAGCTTTACTAGTGAGATCCCCCTGAGCGAGGTCAGCGAGATCAAGCTTTTCCTATGAAATTCTTAGCGATACTCACCTCAATTCCTAGCGAGATCCTCCTTACAAAAACAGCGAGATTTTCTTTATAAGCAAGATCCTCATGCCCAAATCTCGCTATAATTCTCCACGATGAACTGCTTGCTTGTTCTTCACAAGCAGATGTCTACTTATACACCAATTCTCTATTATAACTTCAAAAATTTATAACTCAAAATCCAGAGCTCTTTTCAAGAAACTTCCTTCTACAAACTTGTTTAAATTTGAGTTACTTCTTTACTTTAAAATTTCAAGCCAAAATTCCTTACAGTTGGCTTGGAACTTTCAAAATTTACCTCGGGTCCTGATTAATCCGTGGTTCGCCACTTCTGCAAATTTTCCACTTTTGTTCTTCTCCTCTTGCAACCTTTCTCCAGTAGGACAACCTTGAAAACTAGATTCTCCTAGCTTCCAAATAGCACCGAATTTTCTGAATTTGCTCTTGTCAATTGCCGAAACCATGCTTTTGAAATTTCACTTCCCTTTTAATCTTTCTGCCGCTTCCTGAGTTCAAAGAGTAGATTGCATCGTCACCCAACACTTAGTGCCTCCAGCCAGATTAATGATTGAGTTTCTTCATTTAATATATTTCCTTCCCTTCCTTCATAATCCTTATAAACAACATGAATTTCTATTTAATAAATATGTAATATAACATCCCTTTGGCTAAACATGCTTATCTAGGGAACCTAAGTTCGGGGTTTACATGCCCAAATCAAAGGAGGATATATTAAAGGAGATAGAACAAAACATATTTCATTTGAGCTTTTCTACACTCATGATCTTGAAGAAAATGACATCACTGTACAACAAATTTGTTCGAAAGATAACCTGGCATACTTATTTACACTAGAAGAATTTTGAACTTTAATGTCGGTTGACAACCGACATTAAAGATAGTGTTATTAAAGCCCTTTAATGTCGGTTGTCTTTAATGTCGGTTTCAAACTGATATTAAAGATAGTGTTATTAAAGCCCTTTAATGTCGGTTGTCTTTAATGTTGGTTTTAAACCGACATTAAAGGGCTTTGATAACACTTTATTTAATGTCGGTTGCAATCGACATTAAAGCCTTCTAATGAAATTTGCAACCGACATTAAAGCCCTGTAATGTTGGTTCCAACCGACATTAAAGCCCAAAATCTGTCCGTTTTATCAATTATTATCATTTTTTTAAATTCCGTTGCCGAATCCATTTTTTTGGTCAAAATGTATAACATGACACATCATCATCGAACATTGTGGCTATGAAATATTATTTATGTATGGATTGCAAATCTATTACATTTAATCCATAAATTCTGCATAAAATTATATAAAAGGTCGTACAATAATTCAGCCCTTGAAAACACAAATTACAAGTAATACAAACATTATGAATTTACAAACGTTATGAACTTACTGACCTTCTCCACTTGGTAAGTATGGATCCCTTCATAATTCTTCTTGAACAGACCCCCCCAGCTTCAGCAGTATCTGGTTATAGGCATCTTTGTCTGACCACTGTTGTTCAAAGGATCACAAACAAAAAAGGTTTAAGACATAGGATTAAAAGTAAAAATGTGATCAGAATTCATATTCAACTAACCATGTTTATTGGGAAGTTGTATAAATGGTATATTCAAGGCAAAATTCTTTGCTAGAGTTCCCCAAAAGAAAATCATAAAGAGGTTGCGATACCAAATCTTTACTCCTTTTTTGTACCTGCAAAACAATAAAACTCAATAGTTGAATAAACGAGAGAATCTTCTTTTTAAAACTGTGAGTCATCAACTAAAACTTATTAAAATTGTGAGTCAAACCTTCTTTTAGTGTATTTAATTAGCATAATACACATGTTCTCAAGCTAATCAATCATTTAGTTCCCGCATCTATCACTTAGCTCTAGCGGCTTATCGTGTAGTTCAATCATTTAGTAAACGATCTTGCGCATAGGCTATCGTTTAGCTACTGTGCCCATCGTTTACCTCCACTGCTATACAATCGTCCAGCACCCTCCTACACGATCAGCGATCATCCAGCACCCGCCTACACGATCGTCCAGTGCCTGCGCATCTGCTATACGATCGTCCAGTGCCCGCCTACACGATCATCCAGCGCCCACGCATTTGTTATAGGATTGTCTAGTGCCCACCTACACGATCGTCCAGCGCCCACGCAGTGCCCGCCTACACGATCGTTCAGTGCCCACGCATCTGCTATAATGATTCGTCCAACGCCCGCCTACACGATCATCCAGCGCCCGCGCATATCTCACACGGTCGTCTAGCGCATTGCTTAGCTCCACGCATTTGCTATACGGATCGTTTATCTCATCGTTTAGCTCCCCGGCATTGCCTACACGATCATCCAGCATTTCCGCCTACACAACCGCTTACCTCATCGTGTAGTGCTACCAATTTGCTACACGATCGTCTACCCAACACCTTATGCTCATATTTCGCTTTAACTGCTCTTGCTCACGCATACCCAATGCAGGAGCAACTCTTGGCAAACGCCTCTTGCGAATACTTCAACAAATATATCATATACAACAAAAACCATTAATCAAATTGAATTTTAAAGGCCATAGACGCATAAAAGGCCCAAATCTAGGAGCAGAGAGACATATTGAAGTGAAACCACAACTGGCTTTTCATTGAGACATTTACACAAACAGTTGAGAGGCGTAACGTAAGAACAAAAATTGGCTGTAAGTTTAAGAGAGGAAAGAGAAGAAGAGCATACTGATCTGGACGAATGATGAACGACAAACTTCAGATCTTCAGATCTGAACTTCTAATCAACGACAAACCGGTGCGGGTTGCACGACGACTGGGTGCGGCGACGCGAGTTGCAACGACGAACAGACTTGCACGGAAAGCCATGAATCTTTACACCACGACAGACTCTTCACCCACGATCGACGAACCAATGGCAAGGGTTTGAAATAGAGAAGTGAGAAAGAAGAGGGTTTGAAGAGGGAAGTGTGAGAATGAGAGGAAAAAGAAAATAGAGGGAGACTGAAGAGGGAAATATGAAAAAAATGGGGGGAAAATAAAAAATTCAAAATAGGGGGAGAGTGAAGAGGGAAAAATTAATTAGGTCTTTAATGTCAGTTTAAAACCGACATTAAAGGTACCCCTACAATGTTGGTTTAAAACTGACATTAAATATCCTCTTTTTAAAAAAAAAACAAAACCGACATTATACATCCGATTTCACTTTTTTCTACCGACATTAAAGCCCAAAATTCTTGTAGTGTTACAAAGTCATTACCAATCACAACTTTTGAAAAATTGGTGCACAACATTGGAATGCAGCGACTCAGAGATCTTAATGATGTTTTCATGAGGGAGAGCAAATATGTACTCTTTTGAAAGTATAAATTATATGAAATATGTACTCTTTTTTCTTTACTAGGATTTTTTTCCCATGTGGTTTTTTCCTAGTAAGATTTCAGCGAGACATATTTCATATATAATGGTCATCTAAGGGGGAGTATTATGTATATTATATACAAATAATCCTCTGGTTAATTTTCTTCTTTCTTGTGATTTAGGGTTTTTTTTGTTGGCCTTTACATGAGATGATCATCATCTAGAAGCTAGCATTTTTTATCCAGAAATTGTTAGTAATTAATCTTATTTCTAGTTACATTTTAATTATGGACTAATTTAGTTTTCTAATGTTGAACTAATTCTCTAATTATGGACTAATTTAGTTTTCTAATTGAGGAACATCACATATATCAAATTTAGATTCGTACAAAGTGTGCCAAATTGTGTGCACCAAATTACTAAACCTTGTTTATTATGATTCTAATTACTTTTAAGGCTTTCTAATTTCAGATTAAATATTATTGGCCTTTTTGGACCAAGGTGGGATTCATACATAAACAAACCCCAATTCTCAACTTTTGCTCCATCAGGCTTTTTCTATTTCATTCTTCTTTTTTTAATATATTCTGGAATTTGCTAAGATTTTTCTCAATTAAAAAATGCTATTTTTTCCCCTAACTTCTCTCTCCGCAATTTTTTTTTTCAAAATAGAACTCTCTTTAGAAAGAAAACCCCTTTCTCATTTATTTCACGTTTTAAAGAAAACTCTACTTTTTTTCCTTTAGAAACTCTTCTTCGAAAGATCTTTCCAAACTCAAATCATAAGGATAAAATTGTAAGATTTTGACATCAGACTAAGTTGAAACTAAATTCAAAATTTAAGAATTAAATGTATAACATTTTTTAAACCTAAGAATCAAATAGAAATTAGATCCATAAGAACCAAAAAGATATCTTTTCCCCAATTTTTTTAAAAAATTTATTTTTACTTCAATTTTTTCTTTCAAAACCCAGTTTAAAAATATTATTGCTCTTCGTTTATTTCTCTTTCTAAAGAAAACATTCATAAACTATTTTCAAAATATTTTCTGACTTTTGTCTCTTCAATTTTGTTTTCGAAATATTTTCTCTCTTCCATTTTAAACAAAAAGTCTCCTTCAAGACCACTTTCAATTTTTTCTCAAACTTCTTTCCCTTCAGATTTTCAAAAATATTTTCTCAACCTTTTTTCTCTCCTTTAAGAACTTTTCTGAATTTTTTCTCAAAATATTTTTTTTTCTTCCATTGACATGTTTATTTACGATTTTAAAATAGCTAAAATCGTTTTTGTCATTTTCAAAATTTGAAAGTGATTTTGACAATTTTAATCACTTCCTTCTCTCTCTTAGTTTCTTCTTAGGTATAGATCAATTTGCTAGTTTTGCACATAATATTTAACAAATTTCTTGTTCACTACTTTTTTTCTCTGAAGAAAAAAAAAACTATACATAACTTTCTCAACGTATGTTGTCTTATTTGATCCTACTATTATTTGGTATATTATTTTCCATTGAACTATGGATTGTTTAAAAAAAAAAATTCACTCTTTTTCTTCTAATGTGTGTCATTCTTTAATTTCACCTTATATGATATATCAGTTTGTTACCTTTTTTTTTTTTTTTATACACTAATGTCATTTTTTGGTGACTACTTTTATATATTGTCTTATATGTTTTATTTTTTCTTTGGTATATGTTTGATTTGATTTTATTATTGCCTTCTCTCTCTTTGTTGTCTCTCTTTCATCGACATTTATGTGTGATGTTTAGTTTATTTTGTTCGTTGTAGGTGCATTATTTTTCTAATGTTGTACTATTTGTTCAAATTTTATGTTTCTTTCTCTTTTCTCTTCTTTATGTCTCTTTTAATTTGGTTACTCTCTAGTTTTAATTTTTGTATATTATTTTTTAAATAATATTAATAATTTTGTTAGTTTTGCATGGAATATTTAATGCATTTCTTGTTGTTGACTACTTTGGATAACACTTCTTGGATGATAAGAGAAGGGTTAATTTATTTTTCTATTATAAGAGCTGGGATTATAGATTGTATTTTGTGTGTCTTTAATTTTAGGGTTAAATGATAAATTTACTCAAAATATTTATAAATAATAGCAAAATATCACAGTCTATCTGGTCTATCTGCGATAGATCGCGATAGACTACTATCTGACAAATAGTAGTTTATCCCGATCTAACGTAGATAGACAGTAAAATTTTGTTATACTTGTAAATATCTTTGTTCATTTTCCTATATTTGAAAACAAATTTTATTTTATTTATTTTTTAAATCAAATGTGGAATTATGCTGAAAATATTTATAAATAATAGCAAAATATCATCGTCTATCTATGATAGATTGCGATAGACTACTATCTGTCAGATAGTAGTCTATCGCGATCTATCGTGGTCTATCGCAGACAGATAGTGAAATTTTGTTATATTTGTAAATATTTTGGTTCATTTTCCTATATTTGAAAACAAGATTTATTTTATTTATTTTTTAAATCAAATGTAGAATTTCTTTATAATTTGGGGTTCAAAAAGTTATACCTTTTTTTTTCTCTGTCTATTTTGTGGCCGTTTTAGTTCCATCCTATACGGTACATTAGATTTTGATGACTGCTTGTCTTACATGTTTTCTTTTTTCTTCGGTATTTTGATTTTATTTGACAGATTGTAGATTGTTTTTCTGTCTTCAGTTCTAGTTTTGTTTTTGTGTATTGTTTGTTTTTCTTTTAATTATTTGGTTATATATTAGAATTTGTTTTTCTTTTTAATGAATGGTTCAATTATTTCTTGTTAAACCCCGCCCCAAGCCCACACTCCTGAGCCCGAGGTGAGGCATGATATTAACTGATGCTACTTTGCTTAACCTACTAGTTTCTTTTAATAACTCTACTTATAACAGCTGCGGAAAAATATTACATGCTTTAATTAGAAACTAGTTTATAAACTCAAGTTATATTTACATGAAAAACCTTATCCCAACAACTAGTCTCATTTAATAATATTTCTAGACTTGTGGCAGGCTTTTGACCAACACCGTAGCCTGGACTTGCCAGCTACCTGTCAGAGAAACACAGAGACAAACCATGAGCTTTACAAAGCTCAGTGAGTGGTAAAAAAAATACAAGTCTTTTACAAGCATTATCACGAGGTTCCCACGTGAACCTCCACCATACCATGAAGCTTCCACAAACCCACCTACACACATGGTAGATGGTTAACATTTCATAACTAAAATATCAATCTATGTGCACATGGTTCTCCCTTTCATGGGCTCATAAGCTAGGCCTGTCAACCGTCTAACCATCTCATTTCAAGGTTTTTTCGTCCCACAGACTCAGGCACTAGACTCCTCGGTCCCCTGACCATCCTGTAAGGATTTATTCTGGGCTCAGGTTCTAGGTCCTTAGACCCCCTGACCATCCCAATGTCATACACATCTCATAGCATAAACTACAACATATGAATCACAATATGCTTAAAAGAGCAAGGAAGAAACACTCACAGTGATTTGTTGCAAGTACTTTCTTCCAGTTCACCGATTTCCCTTGTTCCTCCGTTGACCCTATTTCAGGTTTAACTTTAAAGCTGTAGATTACTAACTTTTTCAGGCCTTTATCTCAAGTTTCTTAAAAAATGATGTTGAAAATTTCTTAGCTATAATACCTAAAAAGTTTCCCTTGAAATTCTTGGCGAAAGTTCCGAGTCTCAGTTTATTCCTCGCTGCCCCCACTGTCTCCTCACATGGTGAGCACCTCTCAGTTTTCCTTGAATTTGATGAGCTTAGGGTAGAATTGTGTTAGGCAGCCCTCATACTGAATCTACACTATAATTAGAAATCTTTGGTCCAAAAATCACCTCATTTGCACGAGTATTTGGAAAAGCTCTTGTTTGAAGTTAGCTATGGCTGTCTGTCCGTACAACCCTGCTCCCTTCTGGACCTTTGCTTGCACCCTCTGACGAGCACTGCTTTCCCTTCTTCGAGTATCTCTTATTCTTTCCTTTCTTTGTGGTTTTTAAGTAATTAATTGATGTCTGGGTTGAAGTGAGGCATCTCTCCCTTTTATAGGCGTTCAAACCCTTCTCCTTTGCTTTGATACCTCTTCCCTGAGCAATCCAAGCATTTTCCTTAGGTTTTGCCAACTCCCAGCCTCTTCCACCTCCGGCTTGAGGTGTCTTCTCCTTACACTATCAACGCATCCCTTACATCAACGCAATCTTAAATGTCATCCTCCTCCATAGCCAACACTTAAGGCTTAATTTTGCATGTCCGCTCGTGCACCCACCTCATTTTCTTAAGGCCTAAGACTCCTTCCTAGCAAGTCACATGTCTGGATGACGTCCTTAGATGCGTCCATCCTTCGTATGCATTCATTCTTCATATACGTCCATCCAACTTCATATGCATTCAACTAGGATGATGACCAACACCCCTTTCAACGCATACTATTAGCCTTGTCCTATGCGCCCACATGCCTTCTGATATCCAACGCATTGCATATCACCAATGCATAATAACCTTTGGGTCAACTTGGTTCTCATCTCAACACCTCAAGGCATAGCTTACTGATAACTTGTAGAAATACAAGTTATTTATACTGCTTTATTTAGATATTGCAGCCAAAAGAGAGGAAAGTGTGTCAATTGTATGGAAATTAACTAAGAAATACAATAATTATAAATTGTCATCAATACACCCACTAAC
This sequence comes from Benincasa hispida, assembly GCF_009727055.1. Classification (NCBI taxonomy): domain Eukaryota; kingdom Viridiplantae; phylum Streptophyta; class Magnoliopsida; order Cucurbitales; family Cucurbitaceae; genus Benincasa; species Benincasa hispida. The sequence goes on from NC_052356.1 coordinate 23,825,631, forward strand.
ACCATTGTGATTGTAGAAAAGAGTATTTCAAGTCTGTTTTGCAGGATATCCAATAACCGTATACGCTCATGGCTCAAGAGAGAAAGATTAACACATCTACGTCGCATTGCGCCTATCATTCAGGAAGGAATAGACGATCAACACAATGACGGCGCATGCAACAATCGATCCAGAGCTAAACTTCAACTGCATGCGGTAATAAAAACAACACCACATGCGGGCACACGATTGAAGATGCAAATGAGCAGTGCAATCACGGAGGATTTTTACACATGTACAACCAACCGTGTGCATTTTCGACGGATTGATTGCATAATAGAAGGAATATTTATTCCACCATTCTCAAAATTTCCATAACAATTAAGTGAGGACCACAAGTCAGAGAGTCAAAGCTTTCACCTATAAATACCCTCAAAGAATTCACTGAACTATATACTTGATATGGGGGATAGTTGATACAAGGCTATTGAGAGAAAGGCTGATCTGAGTGCTGATCGGAGAAGATCCAGAAAGAAAAGAGACAAGGTCGAGAGGTGAGTCTTAGGGCGAATCATTCCAAATCCCCGTCGTGAAGCGTTGTACCTAGATCAACTCTACGGTTGAGCAAGCCTGAGAGGGAAGCTCATCCTTCCATTCACTCCATCTATGATGGCAAGAAATCTCTCCATCCAGATTGGTGTCAAGACGTTGGCACTCTTCTGTATTTGTTTTTAACTCTTATTCATCAATTGTATTTCATCTTCTTAGTCTAAATCATTCACAACCATATATCAGACGCTTGATTTTATAATTAAATGTCATGATCACTTTTACTTCCACATTTCTGTCTATTTCCGTTCATCCATTAATCTCTTTCTCCACGATGTTTTCTTAATCTCTTGGTGATTAATATGAATTAAACAAGTAACTTAATCTGTGCTAAAGAAATAAAGATGTTTAGCTAAAGCATGCTAGATGACATCTTCATCTGTGAAAGCAGAAGTGAAGATGCCATTCTGATCTGTCGAGAAAAGGTTAGAAAAATGTGTTAACTAAAGCAAGAAATACTTCTAGAGATGGAAGCAACCTTGCATTCACTACGTTCGTCCCTATTTCACCACAGAGATGTAGGAAACGCGGCCGATCATCGAGAGGTGTACACCTGGAAAGTGGAACCGTACTTATATCTTTAATGCAATTAAGAAACTTGCGCTATTTATATTAATTATCCTTTCTGTTTCTGTTTCGCACATAAGCCTTGCCACCGCATAACACGATCTTTGTATATTCTTCATAGTCAGTCTCAACCTCGGTATCTTGTATCATGTAACCTGTATCTTGTATCATCATAGCTTAGGTTTATTTTATCGCACTTTACTTTCATCGCAATTTACTTTATTATCTCATTTTTATCGCTTATCTTTACTTTACTGCACCATTTACTTTATCGCATGTAGAAACAACACTTTTATTAAATTGAAAAACCCATGGTCACATATATCACAAATATAAGGCAATCAACCTAAAACAATCCCTGTGTTCGACCTCGGATCACACCGAGAAACTTGCGGTGAAATTATACTTGGTTTCAATGCAAGAAAACTTGTGACAATGCACAGCATACTATAAGAACATTCATTAATAACGCATATCTAGCAGTAGTATCGCATATTATCACAATCATCCATACGTTGTATGACATAAGAAGATTAATTGTATTCATTCATATTCATACATGTGTTACAAGTTTATGATAAGCTTGTATGATGATAAAGTCCAAAAAAATTTGGGCGTCACTCACCATCACATAGGTTCTTGCTAACGCATCCCTTATGACCAACGCAACCCACCTCATGAACCTTGTTACCGCAAGCCTTAACAACACAAGGGAAAATCCCTATGCATCTACCTTAGCTTGTTCCATCGCCTAGCTCATACTTTAGCAAGGCCGTCGCATCCACCATATCCATCGTATCCATTGTTGTAGGCCATCGCATACTACCAACGCATTCCTTCGGCCACATACACGCATACCATAGGCCGCATCACCGCATGGCCTCAGCTGCACACTCTCGCGTAGCAAGGCCGCCGCAGGCCACCAATACATAGTACTATCGCATGACATCAACGCATAGCGTTGCCGCATAGCATCACCATGTGACACCAACGTATGGTGTTGCCGTATACCATCGACGCATACTACCATCGCCTGCATGCCATCCATCTTCGCATGCTACCAACACAACCATTGTATCCATCGCATCCATCGCAGTCGTCGCACCACATGCGTTGTTCTAACCTTTCAAGGCAGTGGCTGCCGCATGCGTTGTTCTTGGCCATACTTCAGCCTCTCTCCATGCCCAAGTAACCTCTCAGAACTTCATGGCCAACGCATGGCACCACATCAACGCATAGTCCAACACTTGTCATTTTCTCCTTAGCTTCTACTGCATGGTTAAACTTAGCCAAATCTTCACTAGATATGGCTTATTTCCAAAGTTTTTTAACAAATCCTTTTTATCATTTAAAAATTTTCCTACTCTTTGTTTTAGGATCTAACTCATTCTTAGTTAATCTCTTTTATTTCCTGCTATGAAAGGGAAAATGGAATTTTGGTTTCACATTTACTTCCCCCTTAAGAAAATTTCGTCCTCGAAATTTAAAGCAATACCATAAACATCTCCTATTTATTTATCTCGTCCTTTTCAACTTTATTTAATTACATAAGTTTTATTAAAACTTTACATAAGTTCCATTCCCGAGTACTCCTTCCTTCAAAACCAGTAGTCCTTCCAAGCTTGGTTTCCTCCTGAGCTACTGGCCGGATCATTGGTTGGACAGACTTTGCACTTATGACCGAGTTGTTCACATTTTAAGCACAAACCTTCCCTCCTCTTTCAGTCTTTCCAATGACTCTTATGACACCTACGACAGGGGTAGTCTTTAGTCACGTCAAAAGTTGGTTTTCGGTGACTGAGGAAACGTTGAAACTCTGGGCATTATTTCCCTTTATGCCCTGCACGTCTACAGATATAGCATTTATTCGTTATCCTCAAGCATTCTCCAGGGTGATATTTCCCACATCTATTGCATAATGGGTACCTTTCTTGACTTGATCCCATCTAGCTAACAATCATTTCATCAGAAAAACATACTTTGTTAAAATATATTTATTAATCATAACAAAAACATTTTTACAAGGAGAAATTTCTATCCAACATCTATAATGAAAAATAGTACACATCTATCTACACTTGGGGGGTTTTTCCCTTGCCTTTGTCCTGCTTCCCTAACTGGAGGTAGTTCTGTTTGTAGTGACCAACTTCTCCGTAGTTATAGCATACGTTTGCCCCTCCATAGCAGCGTCCGAAGTGATATCTCTTACAATTTGAACACCACGGCCTTTGGGTGCAGGCTACAGATTCGTTGGGCTTGTATACTTCTTCTAGAGTAAGCTCTTTTGTTGTCTTCTGCCTCTCAGAGTTGGTCTTACTTATCTTTTTATCTAGAACCCCCAAGGAGTACTTCTGGCTCTTTTCTTGCTCCCCCACAGACTCCGTTATTGCTAGTGATCCTAGGCTAGCTTCCACACGTAAATTTGTCTCTACTAATTTTGGAATGTTCTGCCTATCAGTGGTAGCAGTTACGTGCGTTCATATCTCACCTCGTAGCCCTTCCTCAAATCTCCCACATCTTTCAGTTTCATCTAATATTATACTAGCGGCGTATTTGCTAAGTTCAATATATTTTTGTTCATACCTGACTACCGATAGTGAGCCTTGTACGAGTTTCATAAATTCATTTCGCTTTGTATCGCGAAACGTTTGAGGATAGAAATGTTCATGGAAGGCTTTTCCAAATTCCTCCCAGGTAACTTCCACCCTTCCCCTTATTCTTTCTTCAAATACGCGCCACCAATCCTCAACTCTTTTCTGGAGTAGGAAAGTGGCTAGGCTACTTTTCTATCTATAGGGCATCGCATTACCCTGAAACAGTTTTCTATCATCACGAACCAGGCTTCTGCATCTGCTGGGTTAGTGGTTCCTTCAAACGTCGAGGCTTCTAATGTCTTCAATCATTCAATACCAAATCGTTTCCTGGGGTCTACTAACACCCCTTCTAAGTTTTCAGCCAGATACAGAGCAAATTTTCCCATCATTTGCTCGTCACATCTAGCCTCTGCCTGCGGATGACTCGACCTGCCCTGGTCCTCTCCTGTTGTCTTCGAGGTAGCATCTTAAGTCCCCATCGATTGCTTGCGTGGTCTGCCACGTGGCATGATTCCTATAATAAACCACACATTTAGATTAACCTATAGTATTACTATACTCCTCTGTAGTTTACCCTTTCTCAAAACCTTATGCTCTGATACCAAGTTGTCAAACACCGCCCAGCCTGCACTTCTGAGCCTGAGGTGAGGCATGATATTAACTGATGCTACTTTGCTTAACCTACTAGTTTCTTAATAACTCTACTTATAACAGCTGCGGAAAAATATTACATGCTTTAATTAGAAACTAGTTTATAAACTCAAGTTATATTTACATGAAAAACCTTATCCCGACAACTAGTCTCATTTAATAATATTTCTAGACTTGTGGCAGGCCTTTGACCAACACCGCAGCCTGGACTTGCCAGCTACCTGTCAGAGAAACACAGAGACAAACCATGAGCTTTACAAAAGCTCAGTGAGTGGTAAAACAAATACAAGTTTTTACAAGCATTATCACGAGGTTCCCACGTGAACCTCCACCATACCATGAAGCTTCCACAAACCACCTACACACATGGTAGATGGTTAACATTTCATAACTAAAATATCAATCTATATGCACATGGTTCTCCCTTTCATGGGCTCAGAAGCTAGGCCTGTCGACCCTCTAACCATCCCATTTCAAGGTTTTTTCGTCCCACAGGCTCAGGCACTAGACTCCTCGGTCCCTGACCATCCTGTAAGGATTTTATTCTGGGCTCAAGTTCTAGGTCCTTAGACCCCCTGACCATCCCAATGTCATACACATCTCATAGCATAAACTACAACATATTAATTCACAATATGCTTAAAAGAGCAAGGAAGAAACCACTCACAGTGATTTGTTGAGTACTTTCTTCGCAGTTCACCCGATTTCCCTTGTTCCTCCGTTTGAACCTATTTCAGGTTTAACTTTAAGCTTAGATTACTAACTCTTTCAGGCCTTATCTCAAGTTTCTTCAAAAATGTGTGAAAATTTCTTAGCTATAATACCTAAAAGTTTCACCTTGAATTCTTTGGCGAAAGTTCTGAGTCTCAAGTTTATTCCTCCTGGCCCCATTGTCTCCTCACTGGTGAGCACCTCTCGGTTTTTCCTTGAATTTGATAGCCTTAGGGTTAGAATTGTGTTAAGGAAGCCCTCATACTTAATCTACACTTAATTTAGAAACTTTTGGTCCAAAAATCACCTCATTTGCACGAGTAGTTTTGGAAAAGCTTCTTGTTTGAAGTTAGCCTATGCGTCTGTCCGTACAACCCTGCTCCCTTTGGCACCTTTGCTTGCACCTCCGACCGAGCACTGCTTTCTCTTCTTCGAGTATCTCTTATTCTTTCCTTTCTTTGTGGTTTTTAAGTAATTAATTGATGTCTGGGTTGAAGTGAGGCATTCTCCCCCTTTTATAGGCGTTCAACTCTTCTTCTTTGCTTGATACCTCTTCCTTTGAGCACATCCAAGCATTTTCCTTAGGTTCTGCCAACTCCCAGCCTCTTCCACCTCCGGCTTGAGGTGTCTTCTCCTTACACTATCAACGCATCCTTTACATCAACGCAATCTTAAGTGTCATCCTCCTCCATAGCCAACACTTAAGGCTTAATTTTGCATGTCCGCTCGTGCACCCACCTCATTTTCTTAAAGCCTAAGACTCCTTCCTAGCAAGCCACATGTCTGGATGACGTCCTTAGATGCGTCCATCCTTCATATGCGTTCATTCTTCATATGCGTCCATCCAACATCATATGCGTTCAACTAGGATGATGACCAATACCTTTTCAACGCATACTACTAGCCTTGTCCTATGCCTTCACATGCCCTCGTATATCCAACGCATAGCAACATTTGGGTCAACTTGGTTATCATCTCAACACCTCAAGGCATAGCTCACCATCACATAGGTTCTTGCTAATGCATTTCTTATGACCAATGCATCCCACCTCATGAACCTTGTTACCGCAAGCCTTAACAACACAAGGGCAAATCACTATGCATCCACCTTAGCTTGTTTCATCGCCTAGCTCATACTTTAGCAAGGCCGCCGTATCCATCGCATCCATCGTTGCAGGACATCGTATACTACTAACGCATTTCTTCGGCCACATACACACATACCATAGGTCTCATCACTGCATGCTCTCGACCGCACATTCTCACGTAGCAAGGCTGCCGCAAGCCACCAATGCATAGTACTGTCGCATGACATCAATGCATACCACCACCGTATGTCATCAACGTATAGCACCGCCGCATGTCATCAACGCATAGCGTTGCCGTATAGCATCAAAACATAGCATCACCGTGTGACACCAATGCATAGTGCTACCGTATACCATCGATGCATACATTCGGCTGCACAATGCATAGCACCGTCACATGATGCCAACGCAAGGTGTTGTCGTATACCATCGACGCATACTCCCATCACCCGTATGTCAATAACATCTTTATTGATAATAGAATATGTTTAACATTACAAACTGCGAGTTTTAAGACATTCAACCCAATACCACTCACATCACACGCATAAAAAAGGATTAAAATATTTCAAAGAAGAAGTAAGAAGAATTTGCCACATAACAAATTATGATTGAACAATTTGGTGGGACGCATAAATATAAGTGTTGCCGAGATATACCTAGGGCACACTAACTATTTTCAAATAAACATAGTTGTTGATACTAGTGCATGTCACTGAAAAAGGCTGCTAAATAATTTTTTTAAAATTACAAAAATATATCTGATAGGTCTTCACAAGAGTTATGTTTTTTTTTATATTATTACTCTATTTATTTGCTTTAATATGTCACTTTTATAAGTAAAATAGTCCCGGGAGCATTTTGGAGTCATTATAGGAAATTTGGATTAAAAAGGAGCAAAAAGGACCAAGAAACCAACATAATTGAAGAAAGTCAAAATGTTTATCAAAATGCCACTGAAGCAGTGTCGCGACCCTCCAACCAACATTGAGCAACATTGAAAGGTTGTAGTAGCATGCTTAATTTGGCCATACAGGGTAGTGTCGCAATGCTACCTAACAGCGTTGTAACACTACAAACATTGACGAAAAAATTTTAAAAAAAAATGCACACGCCTTTGCACAAGTGAGCATCAAACCAACGTCGTCTTAGGGTTGCATTGTTGCAACCTGCCGCCATTAAAAGCCAGTTTCTAGGAAATTCATTTTAGAACGAAGGAGAGACCTATTTTTACGAAAGAGAGATCAATTTTCACGATTTTGAGAGAAATTTCTGTAATTTCTTCAATTCTTGTATCAATTTTTTGTAAGATTCAATGCATTTCTTAAAAAATCTATTACTTCATGGCTAGATAATCTTCTTTAATGGGGAAATTATTAGGTTAGTAAATTCTTGAGGCTTTTTTCTTGTATTTTTCATGTTGTGTAATTGATTGTTCTTGAATGTTCTTGATTTTAATTTCAATCAAATCTGATAGAAATGAGTTGACACCTCAAATTTGTTAGATTTTTGTACGCAAAATTACATGGCTCTATAGCATAAATGTAATGAAGTTGCAAGAATTAGAAACCTTGAATGAAAATTTGGACTTTTTCCTATTTTCTTAAAAGCATGACTAGTTTTGAATATTCAAACAAATCATTCTTGAATTGACTCTATAGTATTTCAAGCATGTCATAGCCTAAAAAACTCTAGAATTAATGCAATTTAGGAATTTGATGTGGAATGTCTTTAGGAAGTATCTTAGAACTAAATTAGGGTTAATTGACAATTTTAAATTAATTAACTAATTAGGACATTAAGGCATGTCTCTAATGGGTTATGGAGCAATTAAATTTCATAAGTACAATTAAGCCAATGATTTCAATCTTTTACATTGAAATCTCAGTAAGAATTCTTTTATGCTCTCTACTATTAGTCTCTTACAAAATTCATATCAATTCTAGTTTTAGTTTTACTTTGTTTCTAAAAATTTTCCTAAGGATCGACTCGTGCTTCCACTATTACTACCTGTTAGTATTAGTAGTTGTATGTGTTTTATAAATTTTATTTGTTTAGGGCTAAGCTTGAAACTAACTATCGATTTTAGGTTGAATAATTGGCGTCGCTATCGAGGAGCCGCGCAATTGGTGTACTTGAATTTTGAATTCCTTTTTTAAAATAATAATAATAAATATAAGATAAATAATAAGACCCAGAAATAGTTAGTGTGATTAAATTTCTTTTTGTGCAAGACTCGCTCCTCTCATAATGTACTTTGTGATTTGATTATAGATATTAATTACGAGGAAATGCGACTTCAAAGGAAAAGAACGAGAAGAGAAGAACGAGAATTTGAAGAACTAAGAAAAGAAGAAGAAGAACCAACTCAATCAAACATTTTGGAAGAAGCAAGGGAGAAAATCTTGCGAGAGCTTCTAGAGCTAGATTATAATCAACAACCATTGTGTATAGTGTACCCAAATACTACCGTTCCATTCGAACCTATATCGGGACTTGTGCATCTCTTGCCTACATTTAGAGGACAACTCGACGGGGATCCACACAAACATATGAAAGAATTCCATCTCATATGTGATGGAATGTGCCTGCATAGGGTAGCCCAAGAACAATTTAATCTTAGGGTCTTTCCCTTCTCTTTGAAGGATGTGACCAAAGATTGGTTATACTATTTGCCTACGGGATCCATCAATACATGGAATGGTTTAAAAAAGAAGTTCATAGAAAACATTTTCCTTGCATCTAAGGCACATAATATTATAAAATAAATCTATAGCATTAAGCAAGTTGTAGGAGAGTCACTTTATGAATATTGGGAAAGATATAAACAACTTTGTACTTTATTTCCTCATCATCAAATTTTTTAACAATATCTTATCCAGTATTTTTATTCAGGGTTGCTTCCATTAGAGAGAAGCAACATTGATGCTGCCGCCGGAGGGCTCTAGCTAACAAGACATCCACCAAAGTTAGTCAACTCATGTCCACCATGGCGGAAAATTCTTTGAATTTTGAATCAAAGACTCTCGACCACAACATTGCTCAATTCAAGGAGATAAGTGAGCTTAGAACTCAAGTGTCACACCTCCTCTCGAGCCTTGTTTCCCAGACCCAGAAGGAGACGTGAAGACAGCTGATACCACCCTTGTGATACCAACTGTCCAACTTCATAACATTCCACAATAGCTAATAAATAAGAATTTAATTAATGCTTATGAGCAGTTACAAGGTTCGTACTATTATAAAATATTAGCTTTAACAATCCTAATGACTTTTAAAGATAACCCCAATCTGAGTCTTGCACTATGAGAGAGTAGCAGTTCCAGACCTTGGGTGGTTTTTCTCAAAACGTTTCACTATCCACTACCTAGGGAGAGAAAAAGTAAAACATTAGAAAATGTGAGCTAAAAAGCCTAGTGAGTGATACCTTTTAAGAATAGATAAAAACAAGTTTGATTTAAGGAACACATTTATAGGAAAACAATTTTCACACATGATAACCATCACAATAACAATACAACCTTCCCAGCCTGGTAACTGGATAACCCTGGCATGATCATGTATCTCCCCGGGTATTCCTGTGAATTCTCAATATGAAACAATTCCAGTACCCTTATAGCCCGCTGAATGTGCACATGTCGACATTATCCCGCTAGACGAGTTTTAGGCATGCTAACAATTTTTCAAGGTACAATCACAGTTTCTAATGCAAATCACAACAACAATATATCATAAATTTAAGTCCACTAATAAAATCCAAGAAAACACATCTTCTAATCATGCCAATTTTACCTTACGTATATATAATAACATATATATATAGAATTCAACATAACAAAACAATAAAAATCATTCACAGTCCTCCTATTTAATCCTTCAAGATTTTTCCTAGCACAGCTCCTACCCAAGTTTTTTTGAGTTTCTCTTCTTTTCAAGAAATCTCAAATTAGTCCAAAAATTCCTCCAATAATTCTATTTTAATCCAAAATAACTTTAAAAAATAGAATAACCAGCTTACCCCCTTTAAAAATACAAAAATAGGCCTAACTTCCCAAAAACAACCTTTGAAGGTTATTTTGGCAGGTCACTGGCACTAAGGTTGCAAGGTAGGCATGGATGCACGTAGCTAAGCACTGCTGAGCTAACGTCGCACAGGGTGGGCAATGCTAAACAGTAGCGCTGGGCTAGACATGCGCTTGGTCAATCGCGTGCAAGGGTGGCGGTGGGATGCGCGCAAGCGTGCGTTGGGATGTTCATGCGCCTTGCGTTAAACGTCCATGTGCACTGACGATGACACACGGGCAGGGCTGGGTGATGGGCTGCTGGATGCGCGTACGCAGGCATGGGCGTCAGGCGATGGATGTTGCGCTGTGTTGTGTGTCCAAACTGGGCTTTAAGCCTTCCAACACCAATTCCTCTTTCCTTACAACTCCAACTCAAATGGCAGTCTGGGCCCTCTCACTTAACTCCCTTCTAGACACTCTCACTCTAAAATCACTCAAAAGGCACGAGTGAATTGTGAGAAATAAACTCCCTAACCTGCCCTATTTATTGGCGTCCAAAACTCCCCACTGCTTAACACCTTCAGCTTCAATGCATGTCTATGTGCCTTCTTCTTGTGCTGCCAATGCTTACCCTCGCCACCTTTGATCTGAAGTGGCTTCATCTCTTTTAGCCAACACATAGTCCCCATTTTGCATGCTCTTTCAAGCCTCCATCTAGCCTTGGCTCAATCCTAACTCTCCCTTGTTCAGCCACATGTTCGGATGAGTTGCCAACTTATCCTTGCTCTCCAAGACATAACTTGTCAATGCATACTTCAACCAAGTGGTCACATGTTTCCTTGATCGCATGGTCTCACCTCCAATGCTTCACTCTTCCTTGGCCCTCACCTACTCACGTCCATCACATGCCCTCCCTTGGCTAACGCATCCCCATGCACTCATCAACCATACTTAGGCTGTCGCATGTTTCTCCAATGCATATAACACCACCAACGCATGCATACCTCCTTGCCGAAGCCAACCTTGTCACATGCATCCATGAGCCTTCCCTAACCTCTCAATGACCTATCTATCGAATGGTTCAACACATAGGCCCCCTCTTCATGCGATCAACTTTTAATTATCTTGGCCAACACCTTGTCCCTTCTCTCGGCCACCCACACCATGCGTCCACCATGGTCTTGCCATGTACAATAGCCCTTGCTTGGTGTCTTGGCTGCTAGCTTCACACCCACGCCCACATCAATGTATAGCCATCTCAACGCCTAGCCTAACAACCTTCCCATCGCATAGCTCACCAGCCTCATCGCATAGCTCCCAGACTCTGCATGGTCTTGGTATCACATAGCTCACTAACTGCATGCCTTAACGCACATCTCAGAGCTCCCATTGCGCCCATCCTTGTGTGCAACTGAGCATTCACCGCGCACATCGCTTGGCGTCTGCCACACTACGCCTGGCCGTATACCCTTTGACTAGCACTTCCTCGTTCACGCATGGTGTCTATTCAATGCTCAATCCTTTCCTTGTCGAGCGCCATGCCCCAACGCTTGGTGTTTACTCGATGCTTGATCCTTGCCTTGTCGAATTCCATGCCCCGACGCTTGGTGTCCTAGCTTGGCCGCGCGATTCTTACCAACGCATGTGTGCCATGCATTCAACACTTAGTCAACTTTTTTTGTCACCTAATCTTCACTTAGCTACACAACTTAATCTTTTAGCCTTTATGGTCCAATTTTCAACACTTAAGGCATTTTTTTTATTCTTCTTCTACAAGCTTCCTTATTAACCAAGTTCCAACCTAAATCACTTAGGTGAAATTCAGGGTTCCAACCTAAATTACTTAGGTTGAGGGGTTCACATAATTGGAAAAATTAACTAATGCCTAATAATAAAAAATAAAAAGCATACAAACTAATCCGAAGATGATTATGCAAACCACAAACAGCTAGATTAAATTGAATAAATTGTCAATTACTCAGTTAGGTGGTTCAATTATGAACCTCTACCTCAAAGGTGATCAAGATTTTAGGTAACGTTGAGTCAAACCTTGAGCCCATTTAAGCATAGGGAAAGACATTTTCTAAGTATAAATAAAATAAAATTACAAATTAACTAATAAGATAGAAATTTCTTCCCCGAGAAATGTAACAGAAAATAAAAGGAAGAACAATTAATAAGAGGGAAGAATTTGGTTGTGAGGTTTATAAATATTGGGATTGGTATTTAGGCGTATGAAGAAGAAGCTTCATTGTGGCTTACGGCAAGTAATAATGGCAAATTTGATGAGATCTTTATTGAAAGATATCCGAGAGAGGAAGAATTGTGGGATGAAGATGGTTCGGAAGAAGATGAGCTGCAATGGAAGATACTCTGGATTTTGGTTTGTTCTTTCTTTGACTGCTTTCAGTCTCGCACTAGACTCCTTGCTCGAGATAAAATACTCCTAAATTTGAGGTTTCGATTACGTCGTCGATTTTGGAAAGAGAATTGATGTAGATAAAGGGTCTTTGTCGGTAGAATTTGATGGAGAAGTAAAATCATTCAACATTTACGATGCCATGAAATTTCCAGAAGAGAACTTGTCTCTACGTGGCACTGACACGTGATATCGTTGATGAATTGTTGTTGTCTATTGATGAAATTTTTTATTGTTTGGTTGCCTTCTCTATTGATTCTGACAATGATGACTCTTTAATGGACTCTTTGCTTACTTTTGTTGACTTTTATTGAATGATAACTCTTCTAATGAGGATGTTGTTAAATCTCAGGTACAAGGGATCGACCTTAAAACTCCCCCTTCGCACCTCAAGTTTGTCTTCCTTGGAGATGAAAACGCTTTTCCAACATTCATTTCTAAAGAACTCACATCTTCTCAAGAATGCACCTTAGTGGAAACATTGAAATTCTACAAGAAGGCAATCGGGTGGACTTTGGATGATATCAAAGGGTTTCCCTTCCCTCTATATGCACAGGATTGTTCTAGAATACAGAGCCAAGGCTACCGTTCAACCTCAAAGGAGACTTAATCCTACAATAAAGGAGATAGTTCATAAGGAAATCATCAAACTCCATAAAGTCAGAATAATATACCCAGTTCTAGATAGTCAATGGGTAAGTCTGATACACATGGTGTCTAAAAAAACCGACATGACCATAGTGAAAAACGATCAAGGTGAAATGATTCTAATAAGAGTGCAAAACGATTGGAGAATGTGCATAGATTTCAGAAAGAAAAACGAGGAAGATTAAAAAAAAAAAAAAAGACAACTTTTACATGCACTTATGGGATATATGCATTTAGGAGGTTGTCATTTAGGCTATGCAATCCCCTAGGTACATTTCAATGATGCACTATGAGTATTTTCTCTGACTATGTAGAAAAGTGCGTAGAGGTTTTCATGGATGATTTCACTGTGTATTATTCCTTTGATGATTGTTTACATATCTTAAGCTTAATTTTTAAAAGATGCATAGAAACTAATTTAGTCCTCAACTACGAAAAATGTCACTTCATGGCTTCACATGGTATTATATTAGGACATCTTGTATCATCCAGAGGCATAGAGGTAGATAAGGCAAAAATAAATATCATTGTTAACCTTCTCTATCCTAATAACATTAGGGAAATGCGATCTTTTCTTTGTAGTGTAGGATTATACATGAGGTTTATTAAGGATTTTTCCAAAATTGCACTCCCTTTGTCTAGTCTACTTCGAAAGGATGTCATATTTGACTTCAACAAGGAATGCAATTGACAAAATTAAAGAGAAGTTGACTTCAACTCTAATCCTCCAACCACCCAAGTGGGACTTGCCATTCGAAATCATGTGTGATGCTAGCAATCTACCAGTGGGAGTGGTATTGGGTCAAAGAGTAGATAAGAAGTGCCATGTTTTTATTTTTTGCATCGAAGACTCTCAAATCAACTATTCCACCACTAAAAAGGAGTTTTTTTTTTCCCATTATTTTTGCTTTAGATAAGTTTATATCTTATATTCTTGGTTTTTCAATCATTGTTTACACTGACTATACCACTCTCAAGTACCTCATTGTAAAGTGGACCATTCTTTTGCAAGAATTCCATCAAAGATAGAAAAGGATTGAAGAATTCAGTAGTCGACTACCTAAGTCGAATTGTGCAAGAAGAAGAGTCAATTCCAATCATAGAAGACTTTCTTGATGAACATCTTTTCTAGGTATCTACTTTCCTATCGTGGTAGAAAAGGATTGAAGAATTCAGTAGTCGACCATCTAAGCCGAATTGTGCAAGAAGAAGAGTCAATTCCAATCATAGAAGACTTTCCTGATGAACATCTTTTCTAGGTATCTACTTTCCTACCGTGGTATGCCGACATGGTGAATTACCTTGTGACTGGTAAGTTTCCCTTTAATATGTCTTCATCTAGAAAGTCTAAACTCAAAATTAAATCTAAATACTTTGTGTCCTCCTTTTCTATAGAAATTATGTTCAAATTAAATAATTAGGAGATGTGTCCCTGATGAAGAGTTTGAGTCTATTTTGTTATTTTATCACAAGCTCTAAAAAGAACAGCTAGAAAAATTTTAGACTCAGATTCTCTATTTGTTGACTCTTATGCATTTTGCAAATCTTGTGATCAAATCTTGTGATAGGTGTCAAAAATCTTGATTTGTATAAAAAAGAAACGAAATGTCACTTAACTCCATTCTTGTATGTGAAGTATCTGATGTTTTAGGCTTAGATTTTATGGGTCTATTTCCTTCTTCATTTGGCTATTTGTACATTTTACTTGCAGTAGACTACGCTTCGAATTTGGTTGAGGCAATCCTCACTATGACTAATGATGCTTTTACTGTTTCAAGATTTCTAAAAAATATCTTTTCGAATTCCTAGGGCCATTATAAGCGATCAAGGAACACATTTTTGTAACAGAACCATAGAGGCATTATTTAGGAAATACAGAGTGCACCACCAAGTTGCAACTCCATATCATCCTCAAACAAATTGACAAAGAGAAATTTTCAATCTAGAAGTAAAAAGCATTTTTGAAAAGACGGTCAACCTCAAAAGGAAAGATTGGAGCTCCCATCTTAATGATGTTCTTTAGGCTTATAGAAACACTTTTAAGACACCTATTGGAACAACCCCGTATAGAATTGTATATGGCAAGGCCTGCCATCTTCCCGTTGAGGTTGAACACAAGGCATATTGGGAGGTAAAATAGTGTAATTTGAATCTTACCCAAGTTGGAGAGGAAAGGTTTCTAAAATAGAACAATTGGAAGAATTAAGACGCATGCTTATGAAAACTGCAAGATCTATAAAAAGAAAACCAAGTTTCTTCATGATAAAAGTTTGATAAGAAAGGACTTCAAGGTTGGTTAGAAAGTATTGCTTTACAATTCAAGATTACAATTGATGCCTAGAACATAAGTCCAAGTAGTTAGGTCCTTTTGAAATTACTAATGTTTTCTTTTATGGTGCAGTTGAAATTAAAAGTTTTGAAATAGGAAAAATTTTCAAGGTGCTTAAAATTTTCAACGAAGGGCATGTAAACCATGTTTAATTGAACTTGTGTTTGATTAATCCCTCATACATATGATCCCCCTCTTCACCAACAATAAGCAAGTGACGCTAAATGTTTACAAAACATGATGAATTTTTTCTTTCTTTTCATTTTCAATTTTTTTCTTTTCTTTTTTCTCTTACTTTCTTATTTTTGTATTTCTTAACAAACTTTGTCAATAAATAAAGGAATGAAAGAATAATTAATTTCTTTTTCTTTGAAGGTAAACTCAAGGAAAAGAAAAATAAAAACAAGGAATTCTCTCAAGTAAAAGAATAATCAATCACAAAAACTAAGGAAGTTCTCTCTACATATTTTACTTTTTATTCTTGAACTTATATGCATATTTTGAGGACAATGTTCAATTTTTAAGTTGGAGATGGGAAACATTGCATGTTTTTTACATTTTCTTGATTAAAATTTTTTTGGAATAATAGAAACATGAGCCTTATTAAAATTTTTGCTCTATAATAATGATATAAATGCATGTCTGAAACCCTTGAGTATCTGAGCTCGGGTTAGAGTTAGATTTTGTCATTTTTATATTTTGATATCTTGATGTTTGTGGCTCTGTGATGATGGCTTTGTTATTTTGAGACTGTGAATTTTTTACTTCTTGATGAAATATGTCTTTCATATTAAAAATGATTTTTTTTTATTTCTTTTAAATACTCCATGACTTCTAGATGTATAAAATGATTCTTTACTCATTTTTCTATAAATGAATAAATGCATGATTGATTGGTTGCTTGAAAACACAAAATAAAATAATCCCATTCAATTTGTTTTATATTCTCAATTGGTTTTTAAACAATCACTTTATTCTTATCAATGAGATTTTGATGACACACTCTTTTTAGTAAGATACAAGAAAAATTTTAGATATTTTAAAATTTTCAAACAAAATTTTGAGACCATTTTTTCAAAAGAAAAACTCTTTCTCTTTTAATTCCATAAAAAATCGAATGCTTTGTTTTTATGTTTATTTAGAAAATTAAACTTTTATAAATGTAATGTCTACTTGATTTTCTTTGTCACCTCGATAGGACAACTTTTGGACTTGAGAACAACGAACTTGTTTTAGAAGCAAGTTTGGACAAATAGGATAAAATAGGATCTACTAAAAAACAAGAGAAAAAAAAAGTTTCTAGCATAATATATATATATATATAATAAAGGAAGCTTACAAAATAACATAACTTTCACTAATATGTGTGTACATGTATGGATAGAGGTGAAAAGAGCTACCTCCATCATGTCTAGTAAGGACCCACGAGAAAAGAGTGATAGGTTCCCAACGGTCGGATTGTGAAAGTTATCCCTCTAGGTAAAAAAAATGTCAATTAAGATTTGTGTGCATAAGTTTATATAGGCACCCTTGTTTTAGAATTGCTTCTCTCCAATGCAAGTTAGGTATATCTTAGACCGATAACCGAGCCAGTGTAGGGAGAAGAGGAATTGAGAGTTAGATATCACCTTTCAATAAACTAAGGCTTTGTACTCCTTTCTTTTATGATTTTCCTAGAAAAATAGTTTTCTTTTCAAAAATAAGTTTCAATTCTTTGTGTAAATTTTACCTTTCTAAATGTTTGTTTGTATCAATACTTTCTAGATTGTTAACAAAAGAGATAAAAATCAAATATTTGTGTAAGTCAAATGAACTTATAAACAAAATGAATGAAATAAACAAATAAGTGATTCATATTTTGCTTGATTGAATGTATGTTTCTCGTTTAACTTCCTCAGGACGACCAAGAGCTAAGTTGGGGGTATTTGATAGGTCTTGAAAAGAGCTATATTTTTTTATATTAAATCCCTCGATTTTACTCTATTTATTTCCTTTAATATGTCAATTTTATAGGTAAAATAGTTTCAAGAGCATTTTGGAGTCATTACAAGAAATTTGGATTAAAAAGGAGCAAAAAGGACCAAGAAATCAACATAATTGAAGAAAGTCAAAATGTTTACCAAAATACCACTGGAAGCAGCGTCGTAACCCTCCAACTAGCGTTGAGCAAGGCTGAAAGGCAATAGCATGCTTAATTCAGCCATACTAGCATCACAATGCTACGGACATTGACAGAAAAATAAAAAAACGCGCATGCCTTTGCACAAGTGAGCATCGAACCAGCAGTCCCAGGGTCGCAACGCTGCGACCTATAGCCATTAAAAGTCAGTTTTCCATGAAATTCATTTCAGAACGAAGGAGAAACCCATTTTTACGAAAGAGAGATCAACTTTCACGATTTAATTTCTGTAATTTCTTCAATTCTTATATCAATTTCTTGTAAGATTCAATGCATTTCTTCAAGAATCTACCACTTCATGGATAAATTGTTAGGTTAGTAAATTATTAAGGGATTTTTCTTGTATTTTCATCTAGTGTAATTGACTGTTCTTGAATGTTCTTGATTTTAATTTCAATAAAATCTTATATAAATGAGTTGACACCTCAAATTTGTTAGTTTTTTGTATGCAAAATTACATGGCTCTATAGCATAATTATAATGAAGTTGCAAGAACTAGAAATCTTGAATGAAAATTTGGACTTTTTTCCTATTTTCTTTAAAGCATGACTAGTTTAGAACATCCAAACAAATCATTCTTCAATTGACTATATAGTATTTCAAGCATGTTATAGTCTAGCAACACTAGAATTAATGCAATTTAGGGATTTGATGTAGAATGTCTTTAGGAAGCATCTTAGAACTAAATTAGGATTAATTGAAAATTTTAGGTTAATTAACTTATTGAGGTATTAGGGCATGGGTTATGGAACAATTAAATTGCATAAGTACAATTAAGTCAATGATTGAATTAGACTAACTAACATAATTCCCCAAGAACTTTTACATTGAAATCTTAGCAAGAATTCTTTTACGCTCTCTACTATTGATCTCTTATAAAATTCATATCAATCCTAGTTTTAGTTTTACTTTGTTTCTAAAAATTCAACAAACCCCTCCCCCAAATTGGAATTCAAGAGTCAAGTTTGCTAGTTAAAAGAGGTTTCCTGAAGATCGACCTCGTGCTTCCACTATTACTACATGTTAGTATCAGTAGTTGTACGCGTTTTACAAATTTTATTTGTTTAGGGCTACGTTTGAAATTAACGACATCATTTTTGAGTTGAACAATATCATTAGGTCATACTCATATTTGATAAATTATTGAATAAGATAAAGTAAATATTACTGAAATAAATTATTAATGAATCTGTTGCATATCAAATTTTCTAATTCGATCGAACTCAATATATCATCGTTTTGTGTAAGAATTATCTTTAAAAACTATTTTTCACCTAAATAATTTTCAGACCTCCAAAACTTATGAATATTATTTGCACGCACACATACACACGTACACACGGGCGCGTACATACACACAAATCAGTAATATTTCTCTTTTACTTGAACATGCACAAATCCCCAATAATTCATAAAAGAGGAATTGGATAATAATTTAACCCCAAAACAAGATAAAATATATTTTTTTTAATCCAAATCAACTTCATATAGTTTAGATAAAAAATTCCAACTTATCAACTATGAAGTATATATATATATTCTCCAAGAACATACTGTGCTTCTCCCAAATCTTTCATTTGAAATTGTGAAGCCAGCCATCTCTTAACGTCAGCTAGATATTCTACCTCATTCCCAATGAGTAGAATATCATCAACATACAACACCAGAAAAGCGACAGTTTTGTTAACAATTTTCTTGTATACATAGGGTTCGTCAATATTTTGTTCAAAGCCATAAGATTTGATCGCAGTATTTAATCTCATATTCCAGGATCTAGAAGCTCGTTTCAATCCATAAATGGATCGACTAAGTTTGCAAACCTTTTACTCTTGACCCTGCTGTATAAATTCTTATGGTTGAGATATATAGATACTCTCTTCAAGATAGCCATTCAGAAAAGCTGTCTTGACATTCATTTGCCATATTTCATAATCATAAAATGTGGCTATGGACAAGAGTATTCTAGAGAGAAGGTTTCTTCATAATCTACCCCCTCTCTTTGGGTAAACCCTTTTGCCACAAGTCTAGCTTTGTAAGTTTGTACCTTACCAGCTTGGTCTCATTTTCTCTTGTAGATCCATTTGCAACCAATGGGTTTTACCCCTTCAGGTTGATCTACAAGATTCCAGACATAATTGAAATATATAGATTCCATTTCAAGGTCCATGGCTTTAATCCATTGGTTTTTATTCACATCATTCATTGCTTGGTTAAAAGACAATGGATCCTCTAAACCATCATCTGGTATGATGACTTGAATTTCAATTAAACCCAAGTACTATCAGCTATTGCACAACCCTCCTACTACGACGAAGCATTCTCAACTCTTGAGAAGGATGTGAAATCTCAGTTTCTTCAGCAACTCTTGTTGATAGACCTGCTCTATCAACAACTCTTGTTGAAGGACCTGCTCGATCAACAACTCTTGTTGATACATTTTTCATTTCTCTGGACATTTCTTCTATTACTAGCTTAGTGCGAGATTGATGATTCTTTACATGGTCTCCTCCAGGAAAATTTCATTTGTTGATACAAATACCTTATCTTCCCGAGGATCATAAAAGAAACCACCTTTTGTTTCTTTTCGGTAGCGTACAAATAGGCCTACTTTTGAATGATGTTCCAACTTTTTAGGATTATGCACCAACACATGTGTTGGACAACCCCAAATTCTGAAGTGATATAAATTTCCTTTACGTCCTCTCCAGAGCTCATAAGGTGTTTCAGAAACACTTTTTGAGGGAACTGTTAAAAATAAACACCGCAGTCCCAACTGCGTATCCCCAAAAAGAATTTGGTAATTGAGCGTAACTCATCATGGAACGAACCATGTCCAACAAGGTTCTGTTTCTCCTTTCTGCCACACCATTTTGCTGAGGTGTGCCAAGGGCTATGAGTTGAGACTAACTTCCAGGTTCTATCAAATAGTTCTGGAATTCCATGTCCATATACTCACTACCTCGATCCGATCAAAGTGTTTAAATCTTTTTACCTAATTTATTTTCAACCTTAGCCTTATACTCTTTGAACTTTTCAAAAGTTTCAGACTCTTGGTGCATTAGGTAAACATGCCCATACCTAGAATAATCATCTATAAAACTGATGAAATATTCATACCCTCGTTTTGCTCTAACATTTAGAAGCCCACAAAGGTCTGAATGAATCAGCTCCAGGGTTTCTTTGGCTCAAGACCTTTTTCAGAAAAAGATCTTTTTGACATTTTACCCTCGAGACAGAACTCACATGGTGGTAATGAACTGTCTTCCAACTTATTTAGATGACAGCTCTTAACTAATCTCTCCATCCTGTTGAAATTTATGTGACCTAGTCTCAAGTGCCAAAAATAGGCATTTGGAGTAATCTTCCTTTTTTTTATGAGTCTCAGCAGTTTTAAATATCTCTATGTTCAAAATAGCTTTGACCTCAGTTGGCTTTAACATATACAAGTTATTTTCTAATTTTGTAGAACAAATTTGTTTACTTCCTATATTGATGAACACTTACATCATTTTCGAAATAAACTTTATAATTTTGTTCTAGTAAACAAGAGACAGATATTAGATTCCTTTTCATAGAAGGAATATAATATATATTTTTCAAATAAATGTACTTATCTCTTATAAATAACTTCATATCTCCCACTGCTTTGGCTGAAACAATCTCCTCGGTCCCTACCTTAAAGATTGTTTTACCTTCTATTAACTGTCTCCAGGAACTTGTTTCCTATGAGATAGTAAAAATATGATTAGCGGCATCTGAATCAATAACAAGTAAATCATATTTATCTTGTTGTTCAAATTCTGCACTCTCATCTATATAATTCAAAATTCAGATGAGTTAGAAGATAGAGGACAATCCTCTGTTAAAACTCTTTTGGTGTAATCAATAGCTAGTAATTTGTTTGTTAATTTAATTTTACTGTTATTTAAATCGGAAGCGAGTTTTCTAGAAGAATTCGACATGCTGATAAGATTCAAACAAATTCTAATTAGCAAATTGTAACTAAATCCAAAATCAAGTTTTAGCAAAAATTAATAATGTACCCATAACAATTATTTATTTGCAACGATACGTTAGTGAGTTAGAATATGTGCTACTGTGGGGCAGTCAGATACTCCTTCACTAAAGCAAACAATTTTGACCAAACACTATCCCTGGAATAACTCTTATTCCTATTGTCTCCGGAATAACTCTTATTCCTATAGTTGTTTAGTTATCGTTTTCAGTCAAGATCTTTACTAACAATTTAGTAATTCTTGTAAGTATGACCCGCCATTTTAAGATCCTATAGGACGGTATGAGTTTGCCTCCGAAATAGAAGACAGTATCCAAGACGAATCTATAAGACCCTATTCATTTTATTGAAGCTTGGGTTGTTCTGAATCCTATATTATAACCCTCAGTAGGGATAGCCGTCGCTAAACGACTAGCAAAGAGCCGTTTAAAGCTAACCAACAGGCGCAACATAGGAATCTCACGATTCAGACTAATGGAGAAGACCATAGGATATATTGACACATATCCTTCACCCATTTACTATGAACTACTTCCTCTGTTTACCTTGATATTGACTCATACAAAACACTTTCCGTAGGGAGGTCACTCCTAGGGTGACATGAAGCGTCATATGAATCTCATGGTGTAAACTATGTGGAGACGTGACAGTTGAAATCTATATATCGAATAATTGATTTATGTTTGAATAACTTTCTCTTATTCATTGAAATATAGATTTAAGCTAAAAAATACTTTCCGTAGGGAGGTCACTCCCAGGGTTATACGAAGTACCACTTAAATCTGGATTGTGAACTCTTAGAGACGTGGGAGCTAAAAATAACGTATCGTATATGTTATTCCCACTGAAGTTTTCTAATAACTCTATCATATATAAGTTATTAAACTACCATTGAAGAGTTCTATTGGGTAGATTTATACATAGGTTCTTTTCGGCTAATAAAACAACCCTAAGTCTATGTGGTATATCTAAGTATAACTCTTATAATTGGATTTTAACCTATGATGTCTAGGTGATAAACCATTTTATTACCTCACATCACTCACGTATGCTCATAAAACTGGTTACCAATGCTTAATAATTCGGCCATAATCCCCAGGTAGGAGGTGTTCTGTAAATCGTAAACTTAAATACCTCTAGCTTTAGACAGAATTATATACTGGTTGAGATTGTAACTTAGGTTTTATATGTTTTAACTATTAAAACAGGTGGTCAACCTACGTGAGCATGCAGTTGTTGTTTGTGGATTTTAAATGTCTAACCCAATTTTATAACAACTTATAAAACTTTAGACATGCTAAACATCCATAACATACATAAAGGCATTCAATATTTAATATAACACTTATATTAAATACAAGAAACCCTAACATGCATACTATATAGTATAACATATTATAACACACTTTCAATGCATGTAATATGCTTTCTATGGTGAGATTTTAAACCTAAATGGCATACTGTATGCACATACAAGATTTATTTAATTATAACATACATCAAATGCATAAATAATTAAACACAGACTAATGTGGTTTTAGTTTTGGCATAAACAAGCATACAGAAGCCTAACTATTACAAACAGCTTCAAAATTGTCTTTGAACCGCTCGAACCGCTCCAAATCGAACCCAAGCATCTTGAACCGGACTGGATGAGTCTGAACCGGACCAGCCAAAAACACTTTGAAGCTTAACCAGATTGGACCTTGAGAAAACCGGTCGAATCGGTTGCTCTCAGTCCAACCTCAAAGTCTTGCTATGGCGATTGTGTAGCGCTAAAGACAATCGTCTAACACCATCGCCTTGTGTGAGAAGAGGTACACGATCGCTTAGTGTATGTTGAAGCTAAACAATTGCTTAGCTCTATCGTATAGAACTACACGATCGCTTAACACCATCGCCTAGCTATCGCTTAGCTCTATCGTATAGAACTACACGATTGCTTAACACCATCGCCTAGCGCTTCATGTCATCGTTTAGTATCCACTGTAGCTCAATGATCACTTAGTTCTATTTTATAGAACATCATCACGTCGCTTAGCACTTCGTCTACACAATCGCTTAGCTCCGCATCTAAACGACCGCTCAGCGCTATCACGTAGCACTTCATCACATCGTTTGGCATGTGCCACAGTTAAAGATCGTGTAGTTCCATCATTTAACAAATCCAATGTATCGTTTAGTTCCCATGCCAAAGCTAAATGATCGCTTAGTGCTATCATATAGCAAATTGAATGCATTGTTTAGATCCCGCAGGTACAAGATCGTTTAGTGTTCATCACAACGACCAACTCCCATTCTATACGATCGTCTAGCTTTTCTTCACATCGTGTAAT
The DNA here is from genome assembly GCF_009727055.1 of Benincasa hispida. Taxonomy (NCBI): domain Eukaryota; kingdom Viridiplantae; phylum Streptophyta; class Magnoliopsida; order Cucurbitales; family Cucurbitaceae; genus Benincasa; species Benincasa hispida. Next base: position 23,849,760 of record NC_052356.1, read on the forward strand.
GCCTGGAATTAGACGATCGCTTAGCAACTAAACCTCAACAACAATTTTGAGCTAAAGCTAAAAAATCGGAATAACAGCTCGGCTTCCTTCACATGTTTCTTCAATTACATCTTAATTTCAACTCTAATGACTTCAAATAAATTACAGACTCTTGTTAACACATAAAAGCTCATCAAATAAGAGCAAATTACAAATTTAAATGAGAAATTAAAGAGAATTAAACTGTCAAAACTAAAAACCCTTATTAGTGCATTAGTTTCATATTTCTCATATAAAACACCCACCAAACCAAAATTAAACCAAATTGAATGCTTATATGATGCTCTGAACATTAGCATTATCTCAAACATCTTATATAGACAAAATGTTGTCTATGTATAAAATGCAAAATTCCAAGAAAGGATTTTTACCTTTCAGACATGGAATTCACCTGTCTAAGGAACAAAGTCCTAAGACACCTCAAGAGCTTAAGAAGATGAATTGAATTCCTTATGCATCAGTAGTAGGAAGTTTAGTGTATGCAATGTTGTGTACTCGTCCCGATATATGCTATGCCATAGGAATTTTCAGTAGATTTCAGTCTAATCCTGGTCATGATCATTGGACTACTGTTAAAAACATTCTCAAATATCTTCGGAGAACAAGAGATTATATGCTCGTGTATGATGCTAAGGATCTAATCCTTACTGGATACACTGATTCTGGCTTTCAGATCAATATTGATTCGAGGAAATCAATCAATATTGATTCAAGGAAATCAATCAATATTGATTCGAGGAAATCAACTTCGAGGTCAGTATTAACTCTAAACGGAGGAGCAGTTGTGTGGAGAAGCATCAAACAGAGTTGTATTGTTGACTCCACAATGAAAGCTAAATACATAGCTGCAAGTGAAATAGCAAAAGAAGCAGTATGGCTCAGAAAGTTCCTGACAAATCTAGAAGTAGTTCCTAATATGCACCTGTCTGTCACTCTCTATTATGACAACAGTGGAGCAGTTGCAAGTTCAAAGGAACCACGAAGCCATAAAAGGGGAAAGCATATCGAGCGAAAGTACCATCTCATCAGGGAGATTGTACACAAAGGAGACGTAATCGTCACCCATATTGCTTCCCAAGACAACTTAGCTGATCCATTTACAAAGGCCCTCTCGGCTAAAGTGTTCGAAGGTCACCTAGTAGGACTAGGATTACGAGTTTTGTATCACTAGGGCAAGTTGAAGAATTTATGGGTATTGTAATGCAATAGTTTTTTGTATTTGTACATTTTATTCTCTCCATGTAAACTTAACATTGTATATATTTATATATATTGATCCACTGGAGTTTTAGTCTAAGTAGGAGTATTGTTGGGTTTTATGTCCTAAAACTCGCAGTTTGTAAAATGATAAACATTTTCTATAATCAATATACTTATTATTGATTTCATAAAGTGTATGAAAGTCTAAATCCAATAAACTAAGACCCATGACTATTGCATGAGTACTTGAACTTTATGTGGAGACATAAGAGTGGATCAGGTTCGATTAAATAGTCAAAATGATCTATGGTACATGAATAAGGTTGGGTACCTTATTCTGATAACATAATTGAATGTGACCTACTCTGTAATTGTTACAAAAAGTTGTAAAGTGTTACATACAATGTGATCCTAATTCGTACATGTTATGACATGAAGAGTGGGGGTGTCCTATGCAATGAGTTTGCATAAGATCAGACCAAGAAATAAGTCACTTTTACTTTATAACGTTGTTTACTGTATAAGACTAACTATTTCACCTAGATAGCCTAGGTAACTCGATCTTAATTCTGAGATATCTATGAATTCCTATTTATCTGGGATTACCCTTAGATTTGCATAGGTGAGGGTTGGCTCAACAGCACCGACTCAATAAGACTCCCATTTCAGGGGTAAGATCTAATAGATAGTTGAGAAAATAGGGTGCAAGATGGAGTTCACGCCTACCCGATTTAGGGATAGGATAAAGGTTGTTCTCTCAAGTACTGAATCTAGGTCTTGAACAAGGGACCCACCCTCTCACTGAGCTGAGAGAGTTTGGTTTGGTGATTGGATCACAAACCAGTTGTTCATTAGAGGATCAGTAGAAACTTGAGGAATAAGATATAATCTTGGGGGTAAAACAGATATTTGACCCAGCCGTTATTACGAACAACCTGTGAAGGGTCGACTTGCTGATTATGGTTAAATCATGTGAATATAATATATCTACAGTGAGAGGAGTGCAACTATGGGCTTTAGTGGAGTAACTCATTAGTTAATGAAAGGGGATTAATTTGGTCAAATGAGTTTAGCCAATTCATCTTGGATCGTTAGAGTCCATGATCTGTAGGTTCGCGAGGTCCCCCTACTAGCTCTAGAATAGCGTGATAAGTTAATTTGAAACGTTCAAATTAGAATTAAGGGAATTAGTAATTATATGAGATATAATTACGTGTTTAATTTGAGAATTAAATGGAATAGGAGAATTTATATTTAAATATGATTTAAATATATAAAGATGAATGTGTATAAAAATTAATTTAATATTTGATATTAAATTAATTAAATTTTATTTAAAAAATTAATTTATGAAATTAATTAAATTTTTTCAGTTTAAAAATTAAAATAGATTTTAAATATCAAATTTTGATTTTGTGATAAAATTGGAAAATTGAAAAACAAAAATACAAAATGGAAAAACCATGTTTTCCATTATCCATCTTTACTTGCTCACACAAAAGCCATCAACATTGCTTTGTGTTACTCCAAGCATGAACTGCAACTCATGCAACTCTCCCTTGCATGTTGATCTGCAATATATTGAAGAGTTTGGAGTGAATTTTGGGCATGCAATCAAAAGAGAATTTTAGAGAAAATTCGTGCTGAAGAAAGAGTTCTTCAAACAGATTACTACTATGAGCTATTCTCCTTAATCCATTGATTCAAGCTTGTTTTGAGTCCCACAACTCAATCTAGAGCACTAAGAGAACAGTGGGAAAGATCTTGAGGTGGGCTACAACAAGATTTGGAGAAGATTGTAACTGGAGAATAAGCTTTGAAGAAGTTCTACAAGAGGTATGTCATGAAGCTCACTTGTTTTCTACAAGAGCATGCTTTATATTTTGCCAAAATTAATGAATTAGAGTGCTTAAATAATCCTTGTGCTTTTGCTGTTGCTGATACATTCCTACGTATTTTACATTGAATAAGTAGAGTATACATGCTAAGTTACACACAAGAATAGCATTCAAAATAAATGAATTACAAAATGGTTAAAATGATTAAAAATAAGCTTAAGATAAATTAATAGTGTTCAACGATGTCTTCCCAAGTTTTCTGATATCAATTTTTGGAGTTAGGGACTATTATCCCACCTGCGAAGTAGATAAAACAACAATTTGAACAAATAAGTAAAAAAAACAACAATTTGAACAAATAAGTAAATCAAGGATCATGTTAGCACGCAAGAACAGACCCCAATAGGTAGAATTCTACTTACCTAATCGTTTTAAAGGTGATTCTCAAACAATCAGAAAAGCAAGTTTATTACTCTCATATTTTGAAAAATTTTGGCAGCATAACAACGCTACCACAACAAAACCAAAAATTTACCGTGAACCTGTTCAAAGAAACATGCTCCCAATAATATTCCACAATAAAATTCTCAAAAGAACGAATATTGAACACTTCATAAAACAAATCTAACAAAACTTATTAAAAACTAATCAACTGTATTCAGTGACAACTTAAGTAAACTAAACAAATACCTATTATAAGTTCTCAACTCAAATATCTAATTAAAAACTACCTAAAGAGTAAACAAACTCCTACTAATTATGTCTTTTTAATAAATAACAAAATTATATTGGCTTCTGCGGATGTGATATCTTCTTAACAAAGGGAGACAATGACCCATTCAATTGTCTTTGAAGTTCCATATGTGTCAAGACTTTATCCCATAAGTTTCATAAAAGACTTGAGCTTTATAAAAGACTTGCACCTTACAAGTAAATGATTCTTGAAGTAGTTGCATTACTACAATTCAATCCATTCCAAGGGTATTCCACTGGCAAACATGGATCTCCTTGCCAATCCCTCTTTATCCCATACGTTTGACTTGATATTGGTAATTGCATTCACTAATGATCCAAAGCAAAATCACAATAGTATTCTTTAAATTTCAATAAACTCAAAGAGTCCATTTAAAGAAACATACCATCTCCTTGATTTATTTCCAACTCTATTATGTGTTTCACATAATATAACGTCTGTCCTGCAAGACTTTCTTTATGGCAAAAGTCTCCCCAATTTCCAAGCACTTCGCGTAAGAGGAGTATTAAGAAAATTCCAAATAGAAGTACAAAACAAAGGAAAGGAAAGGAAAGAAGTTGCATGTTGGTCGCAACTTCTATAGATACAATGTATAGCAATGGACTTTGAAACAAATTAAATAAATCCTTATCTCTAAGTTTTATGTTGAATGTTGTTGCTATTATAGGAAAATATTTGCTTGGGGACACATAAGATACATTGCAAATTATTTACCAGTATCGAAGATAGACATGACAAGATAAGATATCATTTCTCCATATCTTATCAATATTTTGAAAACCATGATGATGAAAAGAAACATTCTTATTCCTTGATATTAGCAAAAATAAGCTAGCATTTAGTAGGAATTCTCATTGTGAAGTAGCATTTTCTTTGGTCTCAATTTCTAACTTTTCTACATTGACTTCCATAATTATTCATGAATATTTTGGTATAACTAAGCAGAAAAGTTTTAAAGAGTACCTTGGCATCTCATTTGGAAAAACTCCTCATTAGTGAATCGAGAACAAAGCACCTATAGTGTAACTTTAAAACATCAATCGATCACTATAAAATGTTATTTAAAAAAAAAAAAAAAAACCCAATGTTTCATCCCTTTTTCAAAAACCAACCGCCCCCTTCTCACCCCATTTTCTCTCTCTCTCTCCATCTCAAAAGACTTTCTCTTTCTATTATCTCTCTCTTTCATCCATTTTGTTCCCTCTCTAAAAAAACCAGTCTTTTGCCTTCCACCATGGCTTTTTTTTCACCTTCCAAAGCCTAACCAAAAGCTCTATTGAAGTCGGTCAGGGAAATTGATTGAGATTCTTTCATGCTATGTCTCTCACTGTTGGGTATAAATTGTCTCTGATAATATGTGTTGATGGTCATACGTTAATATGAAGAATATGCATTATGTGTTAACCTTGTATGCGATGACCATGCGTCCCTGTCATAAGTTTTCTTGCACTCCGCCAAGTATAATGAGATCATAAGTTTCTCGGGATGATCCGAGGTCGAACACGGGGACTTGCAACTAAATGATGTGAGGCGGGAAATAAAAATAAAAAGAAAGAAGTTGATTAACTATGTGCTACTCCTACTCCTAGCTAATCAGACTGAACAATTGAAGTTTGACTATGAAAATCAGTAGAGATGCGACAACTGTTAACGCGTAATAAGATGCATGGAGAAGTAGAGTTGTGGAGAAAGGAAAATTCACCGAGTCCTTAAGTTTGTTCACAAGGGTAATCCCAACTCGCCACACTACACACCTCTCGGTGGTCAGCCTCATGCTTATATCTTTATAATGCATGGTTGCGTTGAGCATAAGAATTTTCCTATCTCTAGAAACATTACTTACTTTGCCTAGAGAGTTCCACTACTTACCTTCTCAGTGGTTTGCTACATGCATCATATCTCTATGTCGCATGATTGAGTATGCGATAACCTTTGCAATCTGCACTTAACTCATTGCAGTGAAAGTAAAAGATGATAAAGTAGAAGAAGATGATGAAAGTGGTGTTGAAGGATTTAAAGAGATGCATTGGTTACAAAATGTATTAATGTTTTAAGCCAAAATGTAATACAATACAGAGATAAGAGAGGTGGAGGGCTAGATGTAGGCAATCTCTTGCTTCTATCAGATGTAAGTCAAGGCTGCCGGTGCTGCCATGGATGGGTGGTGGAGTAGTCTCTTGAGATCTATATCCGGTGAAGCTTCGGTCGGAGGAAGTTATGGTAGTGAAGAACTCTCAAAGAATGTCTTGCTCATGCTTCATCTGTGATCACAAGAATCTGCCCAAGGCAGAAGTCCTAGATGCTTTAAATTTAGGCTTCAAGGCGCTATTTATAGAGCTCAAATACTGACAGCATTGATAATCCCGCTCTGATTAGCCACCATCACTGATGCAGTAGGTGAGAATGTCACCGCTGCATCATAGTCATATTCGTTTCTTATGAAGGATCAACGCATTCCACCCACTCTTTGCGATCATACTTTTATCATAGTTATCACCATAATTGCGGCAGTACATGCAACCAGCTTTTCTTTATTAAGATCAGCACGTTTGGTCGACTCCTGCGATAACTACAAAAATAGACATTTTGATGCAAGATAACGCATGATAAGGGATAACGAAAATTTTTAGTGTTGACGACACAAGCTCACTTTTTCACATGAATCCTTAGCAACATTAAGGCATATTTTGCTCATCAACCCTCATAATTCTAAGTAAAAGGCTGCAATATTTTGTATTTCTACAAGCTATCACTCACTCTGTGGTACACTTCCTCGGATCCCAATGTGTGAAAAAAATGGTGGGTTCTGGCCGTGCCAATGGAGGTGGCGTCGGGGGTGTTCATGATCATGGTGTAGCTGAAATGGTGGCAGTATTGGAAGGAATGTGCACACGAACTTAGAGTGAAAGGGTCCTGTTTTAATTTGTCTAAAGAGCCTCAAATTAGAAATAGGATGAAGAGTACTAGTGTGGAGATTAAATTGCACCTCTCACTTGGTTTGTAGGAATTTTATTGCCATTTCTCTTCGCGTTTCTGCCATTGGTTTTACGGCTTCCAAACTCATACTTTGTGGCTTTTGAAGTCCAGGTGATGGAAGAACTAAATATTGGGGGTGGTTTTAAAAATATCTATGGGAGGATGAAGCAAGATGGGTCCATCATAAAAATCATTTTTAACAAAAAAAAAAAAAAAAAAAAAAAAAAAAAAAAAAAAAAAAAAAAAAAAAAAGAAAAGAAAGAGGTTGGTAGTGCAGAAAAGAGGCGTACAAGGGAAAAAAAAAACAAATCCAATTTGTACATGAGGGAGAGTTTAATTGGAATACAAACCGAATAAAAAAAAAAATCTTTTTCCTTCCAAATCAAAATAAGCCAGGCTCCAAATTTCATGAAAAGTCCAACTTAATGAAAAAGATTATGCCTCCAAGTTCAAACCAAGTTTAGGTATCAATTATACTGAATTTAATTGATGCCTCAAATCAAAATATGGGCACACTTCAAGCATTCACCTAGACACTAAGTCAAATTTGAAAGACAAAGTCAAAATTCTACTTCAACTCCACATGAAAAATTGAGTATGTTCCAAATCTAAAAAAACAAAAAAAGAAAAAAAATGGTAGAATTTGGGATATTACTCAAAATCCAATTTGCAATTAAAGTAGAGCATATAATTCCTACCTTAGTTCAACTATTTATTTGGGAATAAGAAGGTCAATCTTACCCAAAATTCATCTTCTGTTCAGTGAGGGAAAAATGTGTTGAGCAAACAGAAAATTCAAATTAAAATCTTACACTAAATTTTCATATTTTGATCAAGATCATGTATTAAATTAAAGGAGCCAAAATCATATATTGATTTCAAACTGTCTTTTTCGAGATTCATCCACCACATAAACGTGCATAAATCTCGAAAATGGGGCATTTTTTGAAAAAATTTCATCCAATCACAAAATGCCACGTGTCGTCCATTTGGTCATTTGATCACGATAATGGACTCATCACCTTCAAAGATGGTAAAGCCTAGACCAATAAATAACGTTGGATAATGAGCGATTGGGCTTTAAACCATAAATTGGATCAGAATGAGTATTTAAGATTGCTCGGGTCCAAAATTCAACTCAATTCAAGCCCACAGCAGAAAATTTGACCACAGAAAATTGGTTAGGCCCAAACCCAACTTTGGCTCAGGCATAGAAAATAGTTGGGCCCAAGCCCAAAAGCCAAAAGGCAAATGGGGCCCAAGCCCACTTACAACCCACAGAAATCCTCTATAAATAGAGGATGTTGGGATTAGTGTCCTAATTCTCCCAGTGGTCTCATAGTTTGTAAACTTTTTGTACACATTGTTATTAATAAAATAAATATTATTTTATTTGCATTTACTCATATCCAATAAACTAAAATCTGTGGTTATTTCATGTAATTTAAGCATGTATGTGAGACATACAAATAGATCATGCCTTAAGTAATAACCTAAATGGTATGTAGTATAAGGATTAAGGAGTGATACCTTATCCTGGTGACACTACGGATACAATCCGCTTTGTGAATGTTATAAGTGTTGTAAAGTGCTACAAATGGTTTGATTCTGACCATTTATGTGGAGAAATGCAAGCAGGGGTGCCTATACAAAGCGTTTGTAGAAGACCAGACCACAAGATGATTAATCTCTTTATATAATACAATTGACAATTGAGACTTACATTTTACTAAAATGACCATAGGTGAAACCTTAATCTATAGTGAGTTGGAAACTCCTGCCTATGAGGGCGGTCCTTTGATTAGTATGGGTGAGAGTGGTCAAATTGCCAACTCAACAAACCTATCTTTTTGGGAACTCATCTAATTGGGGAGCTGGGAACTCAGCTACACAAGACGAAATTCACTCCTTCCCCAAAGCAGGGGTAAGTAGATAAATTGCTCCCTTAAGGGCTGATTCCGAGTCTTGAACATAGTGACCACACTCTCTCTTTGGAAGAGAGGACTCAGTCATAGTAGGACTATGACTTATTGTTCATTAGAGGAATCAGTGGTACTTAAAGAGTTAGATGTAACTACAAGGGAAAACGATAAATTGGCCCGGATGGTGGATCCCATGACTAAAGAGTTTAGTCAGTTATTCACATACTGTTGGAGCTTCAAGCTACTGGTCTATGAGGTCCCCTTGGTAGCTTAATGGGTTCAAGTTGAGAACCAGATTTTTGATTGATTTGAAGTGTTCGAATTAACAAGAGGAAATTCAATTATATGTGATATAATTGATATGAAGTATTAGATACATTAATCGGAGGAATTAATATAAATATGATTTATATTAAATACCATAACATAGAAAAAGAACTATGGTTTATATGTTTCAGATGATGAAATATTAAAACTATAGGTCATAAATATAATATGATAAGTTGGTTATCATATTTATTTATAATATATTAATTATATGATAATTAATTCTTTTTCTCTAATATATGATTTGAGTGGAAGGTTATTGGAAGTTTTATAGTAACCATGAGATAAAAGGAAAATTTTTTTTCCAAAATTAGAAGTCGATTCAATTTGGATAAATCTCACAAAAAAAACTATCAAGCAAAAATTGTTTTACACGATCGAGTAGCAAAGTCTATACGATAGGCTTCCATTTTCTAAATGATTGAGTATATCATCTATACGATAGATGTCTTCATCTCACACTTACTTGATCGTCTACCTCTTGCTTTCCTCAGTCCAAGATCATACAGAGCCCACAACTCCTGAATTCTCACATCGAGAATATCAAGGTAACACTTGTGGTGGTGTTCCTGTTCAGTTTGTGGATTGATTTGGAATCGATTGGGGTCGATGCTCATTCAGACGTTCTGGAGGTCGTATTCTTTTCATTGCGTTCCAGTACTGCTTTAGACGCATTGGAAACTGATCGAGGGATACTTGAAGAAGAATTCTTTAAAGGTTTTCATACTTTATCCCTTGTATCTTTATTATTTTCTTGTAGCATGCTATAATTTATAATTATGCATAATCTATTCATTTCTGTTTAAGATTGTAATTATTGTGTTTATTTTGAATGGGATTTGGAACGATCCACTTCCGCTGCTCATAGAGATCTCTGTTTAGATTTTCTTCAATTGGTATCAGAGCCAGGTTGTTCTAATATTCCAAATTTCATTGCTATATTAAACTTATTTTACAATCGTAGTGGGTTTTAAGCTTTCTACAATGCGTTTAAGAGTTAAATGTGTTTGTGGATGAATTGGTGGATGTTTATGGGATGGTTGCCTCTATTTAAAGCTTTATGTAAGTTTACAAAGTGTTAATTTTTAAGGGCCCCTGCGTTTTTGGGCATAATTAACAAGCAATCGAATTTGTATTGAAAGTGTTAAAGTTTTTTGATTCATTCGTAATGAAGTTTCAAAGCATAGAGATGTTGTTCTCATCGAGGAAGAAGACCAAAGGTTGGTCACATTGTGTAGCCCAGACTAAACTATCGTTCAAACTTGGCTAAACGATCGTGTAAAAAAGTTCTACCCGATCGGGTGTATTTACTAAACGGTCGTATAGCTGATGCTAAACGATTGGGTAAAGAGTTTACTCTATCGTGTAGCGTTGGCTGCTCCATCGCGTGGACGCTTGAGGTAAATGGTCGCATAGAGTATTTGATGCTCGTCGTTTAGAATGCGTGCACACTAAATGATCGTGTAGTTCAGCATGCTTCATCGTATAGCCATTGACTACACGATCACTCGGTATACGATACTTGATGCTTGCTCCGCAATCGTTTAGACGATTATGCTTCACTGCATCGTTTTCATCTACTTGATCGTTTAAGGCATGCATTGCACGATGTACATTGCATGATTGTGAGACCTTCATGCTTTATCGCATAGTCAAAGGTAACCGATCGTTGCTAAATGATTGTTTATGCTCATACAGCGTTGCTAGCTGATCACAAAGAGTTGTTACACGATCAAGGAGACGCGATCTTCGCCCGAACGGTTCAAGAACCAGTTCGCCTATTTGAATCGGTGGACTCATTGTTCTTTGTAATAGTTAAGCTCTCTTCTTAAGGATTTGAGGCTAATTATCCAGGTCCATCAACTTTTATTTAATGTACATGAGATGTATGTTAGTTTATATGCCATAGTGTATGACATATAGATTTAAAACCCACCTTAGGTTATGCATTTTATTCATGCATCATATATTATAAGTGTTATATAGTAAATGGCATGATGAAATTACAAGAAAGCATGCTCATGCATCATATAATATAAGAGTTATATTTATGCATCATCTTTATATTATAAGAATTATAGTATAAGGGTGTATGAGAGCATGTATGCTTGGTTCATTGCTTTGTTATATAAGTGTCGTATAAAAGTAGCAATGAATGAACAATGCATGGAGCATGACACTTAGGCTTATTTATAAGAGTTATGAATGCCTTGTATGTGTTGCTTCACACTATGGATGGTTTTAGTTGTTTTCGTTTATAAGATTTATAATGGAAATTAGAACTAAAATCAATAAAAAAGAGTTGCATATGAACATAGGTGAACTCATGTTTTAAAAGAGTTTTAAAATTTGATTGAGATAGACCTAAGTTCTAGGTTCTAATAAGATTATATACCTAAGTTTGATCTTTTGAATCGGTTTAATAGGATTAAATTTATTTGAATAAAAGATTAAATTTATATTAAATCTATCTATAAGGGACCTTTTGTCTAAGGTTGGTTCTGGCTAGGCTAGGATATTTAAGCTAACGGAAACGGAATACCCCTACTTGGGAACCTACCTGGAAAGGGGAATTAGATAGTTTTGCTACAAGCATGCAACAGTTGATCAAAGACTTCGTTTAAGAGTTTAATGAATGATGATCAAAAGTTGTTCAACTTTCCAAAGTAAGAGTTACTCTCAGCAAACCTAAAAAGTCACTTAGTTAAAATCATTAGTCGTGGCTTTTCTAAGTAAAATAAACCCTAGGTTATAAAATACTCAGTGAGAGGAAAAGATATATATGATATGTCAATTCCACTCACGTTTCTAATGTTCACACTGTGAGATTCATGTTTGGCCTCGTGGTGCCCTAGGAGCATCCCCCTTCAGATGGTGTTTGCATGAGTAAATATCAAGATGAACGGAGAGAGTATTTATAGTAAGTGGGTGAACGATGTATGTCAACATGTCCTACGGTCTTCTTCAATGGTTTTCACCGTGAGATCTTCTTACACGGCCTCGTGGCGCCCTGGGAGCTCCCCCTTCGATAGTTTGTGAGGTTGGCAATATCAAGGTGAACTCCAGAAATGGATAGCGTCACTTTAATTTTTGCCCCAATCGAATTTTTTTCTTTTGGATTAGCTTCTTGGGGTGAAACTCTAGGATCTTAAATGAAGGGTCACATTTACGGGAAATTGTTAAGCAAGTTAATGATTTCTTGACCAAATCAATGATGGCTAGTCGTCATATGAACAAAAGTTGTTCTAGTGTTAATGACTGGTCGAGTGTCTCAATTCAGAAGAGGGATAAATTGACTACTATTCGATGGCTTTTTTTCTAAACCACCGAAGTGTCATTACAAAACTAGATACCACATGGGGTTCATTTAGATTTTGCTAAACCAGATTGGATTTTGTTTTAAAGAGTATTTGCTAAAATCTAATGTAGATCAATGTGTTTGTTTTTTTCAGCAACTTGTATGATTTTCCATTAGTTACCTTTTTTAATTTGACCGATTAAATACATTGGAAAGAGTCTCTTAAAACATATTTCGTGGTAAACGACCTCGAGTTTTTCATGGTTGAGGATTGTCCTCAAGGCCTAACCCTTGATGCACTGCGAAATTTTCGTAATGCATATGAGGTGCGGATCAATACTAATTCGATGGCCCGATTTCACATTTTGGCTAGCATACCTGATGCATTAGCCAAAAGAGTTGAGAACATGGTCATTGCACGTCAGATCATGGACTCGTTGCAAGAATTGTTTGAACATCAGTTCTCACTTTTTGAGCAAAAAGGGATGGATGACAAAGAAATCAATAGTGTCAGTTCTCAGGATAACCTCTAGTTTTTCTTCAATGTCAAGGGACTAACAGAGAAAGCAATTATTGCTGACTCAGATGAAGCTCATCGACGAGAATTTTTCTCTAAAATGAAACTTGGAGCTTATTTAGGTTCTGATACTAATCCTGCGGCTCTTCAGAAGAGGAAGAAGTCTAAAGACGATAAATGTGATTTATTTTGCTTGGAGACGTGTTTGGTAGAGAATGATGATTCTGCCTGGATACTTGATTCAGGTGCTACTAATCATGTAAGTTCTTCCTAACTACCAAGGATTTAGTTCCTAAAAGACATTGGAAGATGGAGAGTTTGCTCTTCGAGTCGGTGCTGGTGAGGTTGTTTCAGCTATTGTTGTAGGCAGACTGAAGTTATTTTTGGACAAGAAACATTATCTGTTACTGGATAATGTTTTTGTAGTTCCTCATATCAAGAGGAACTTAATCTCAGTTTCTTGTCTGATTGAACAAGGTTATACCATCTTTTTTTCTAAGAATAAAGTGTTTATTTTCAAGAATGGTATGGAGATTGGTTTTGGTTCAATGGAAAATAACTTATATGTACTAAGGTCATTAGTCATAAAAGCCTTGCTTAATACTGAAATGTCCAAAACAGCGACAATTGTAAAAAGACCAAAAGTTTCTCCTAGGGAAAACGCCCTTCTTTGACATCTAAGGTTTGGTCACATCAACCTCAATAGGATTGAGAAGTTGGTGAAATGTGGACTTTTAAAAGGTTTAGAAGAAAACTCATTGTTGGTATGTGAATCATGCCTTGAAGGCAAAATGACCAAACGACCTTTTACTAGAAAAAGTTATAAAGCCAAGGAAACCTTGAAGCTTATACATTCAAACCTCTGTGGTCCGATGAGTGTTAGAGCTCGAGATGGGTATGAATTTTTCATCCCTTTCATAGATGATTATTCAAGATATGGGTATTTATACCTAATGCAACATAAGTCTGACGCTCTTGAAAAGTTCAAGGAGTATAAGGCTGAAGTTGAAAACTTGTTAGGTAAGAAGATAAAAACACTACGATCTGATCGTGGTGGAGAGTATATGGACTTAGCATTCCGAACTATATTATAGAACACGGAATCACATCCCAACTCTTGGCCTCAGGTACACCTCAGCAGAATGGTGTATCATAAAGGAGAAACAGAACCCTGTTGGACATGGTTTGATCTATGATGAGTTATGCTCATCTTCTAGACTCGTTTTGAGGATTTGTTATGGAGACTGCATGTTATATTTTGAACAACGTTCCGTCAAAAAGTGTTTCTAAAACACCTCTTGAGCTGTGGAGAAGTCGTAAAGGTAGATAATGCCACTTCAGGATTTGGGGATGTCTGGCCCACGTGCTTGTGGCTAACCCTAAAAAGTTAGAACCGCGTTCGAAAGTTTGCCTCTTTGTGGGCTACCCCAAAGAAACGAGGGGTGGATACTTCTATGATCCGAGTGAGAATAAAGAGTTTGTGTTAACAAATGTTATCTTCTTGGAAGAAAACCACATCAGGGATCATAAGCCATGAAGTAAGCTTGTTCTACATGAGATTTCTGGTGAGATTATTGAGAGTTCAACAAGAGTTGTTGAACAGATTGATAGATCAACAAGATTTTTTTACGCCGGTTCATCTAGTCAACCATCTTAAGAGTTGAGACTGCCTTGTCGTAGTGGAAGGGTTGCGAACCCACCGGAATGCTACATGGGTTTGACTGAAGCCCAAAACATCATGTCTGATGATGGAGTTGAAGATCCATTGTCTTATAAGCAAGCAGTAGAGGATGTTGACAAAGATGAGTGGATTAAAGCCATGAATAAGGAAATAGAGTCTATGTACTTCAATTCTGTCTGAGAACTTGTGGATCAACCTGATAGGGTAAACCCATAGGGTGTAAATAAATCTACAAGAGAAAATGAGGTGTAGATGGAAAGATGCAGACCTTTAAGGCTAGACTCGTGAAAATGGGTTATACCTAGCTCGAGGGAGTGGACTATGAGGAAACTTTCTCACCTGTTGTCATGTTGAAGTCTATCAGGATTCTTCTGTCCATAACCACATTTTATGATTATGAGATATGGCAAATGGACGTCAAGGCTGCTTTTCTGAATAGTAATCTTAAGGAGACCATTTACATGGTTTAATCAGAGGAGTTCATTGATCCAGATCAAAAGAAAAAGATTTGCAAGCTTAATAGGTCCATTTATGGGCTAAAACAAGCATCTAGATCGTGGAACATTAGATTTGATAGTGCGATCAAATCATTTGGCTTTGATCAGAATGTTGATGAGCCTTGTGTTTACAAGAAAATCATCAACAGCTCAGTAGCTTTCTTGGTGTTGTACGTGGATGATATCCAACTCATTGGAAATGATGTAGGTTTTTTTACTGACATTAAAACGTGGCTAACCGCCCAATTCCAAATGAAAGATTTGGGAGAGGCGCAGTATGTTCTTGTTGGGGTATGTGCCCTAAAGTCTCGTGTTCAGTAGTTTGTAAACAACTTTGTACGAACACTTGTGATGTATAATATAAATGATATTTACTTCACTACTTGACTTTGCACATTTAGATGTTTTTTCATTTTACCACAAACCAATAAACTTAAGATCCCTGATTATCTGTATGTAACTTAAGCATGTATGTGGTGACATAGAAGTGATCATGTCTTGAGTGATAACCAAAATGGTCTGTAATATATGGATATAGGAGGGAAACCTTATCCTGGTAAGCTACGAATGCGGCCCGCTTTGTGGAATGGTCACAAGTGTTGTGACTTGTCACAGATGATCTGATCCTGATCATTCGTGTAGGGGACATGGGGCGAGGGGGCTGTCCTATACATAAGATATTTTGTATAAGACTGACCACGAAAGTGTTAACGTCCGTTATAAACACCGTTCATAACAGAGACTTTCACTTCACTTAGGATGATCATAAATATTTAACATGAACCTCATCTTGAGTGAGTTCGGGAAACTCCTGCCATTGAGGGCGGTCTTTGATTTGCGTGGTGTTGAGTGACTAGAACGTCAACTCAAACCTAACCATTTTCGGGATTCGGTCTTATAATTGCGGAGCTGGAGAAACTCAGGTACACAAGATGAAATTCACTCCCTTTTACGAGGTAGGGGCAAGTAGATAGATAGCTCTCTTAAAAGGCTGATTCCAGGGCTTGAACGATGTTAAGCGCCCGCACCTTCTCATGGTCCGAGAGGTGTTCACACATAGTAGAACTATGTTGTATTGTTCATTAGAGGGATCAGTGGTACTTAAGGAGGAAGATGTAGTTACAGGGGCAAAACAGTGAATTGGCCTGCTGTAAATACGAGCATCTGTGAAGGGTCATTGTACTGATGATTGGTTATATCCAATGGACATACAAATACATCTATGGAAAGAAGAGTTCAATTTTCGGTCTTTAGTGGAATGTCTGGCAGTTAACGGATGGTGGATATCGTGACTAAAGAGTTTAGTCAGCTATTCATGTACTGTTGGAGCTTCGAGCCATAGCTCCATAAGGTCCCCTTAGTAGCTTGGATTCAAGTTGAGAGTCGGTTTTTGGGTCAATTTGAAATGTTCAAATTGACAAGAGGGAGTTCGATTATATATGATATAATTGAACTAGTTAATTAAATATGATATAATTAACTTTATGTATGAGATACATTAATTTGGAGGAAATTGGATATAAATATGATTTATATCTAGTAGAGGAAAAAATATTATAATTAATATTTGATATTAATTATAAGTTATGAATATGATAAGATCACATTAATTGGACGGTTTTAAAGGAAATGGGAAGGCGCCTCTTCGTTTAAAATAAAGGACAAGTACATTATAAATAGCAGACGATATGTTGATCTTGGTGTGCACGGGTATTGTGAAAAAGATAGTGTCATCGTTTAGAAAATCAGTGCCTATACGATAGAACTGCACGATCGTTTACATATATGATATTGTTAAGTGATCGCATACAAATTACACTGTCGCACGCTATTATCTAAACAATTGTTTACCTTTTTATTAAGCGATCGTTTAGCTCCCGGCATTTACTAAACGATCGTATAGACGATCGCTTAGTTTTTCCTATGCGATCGTATTGGACGATCGCTCATCCTTTTCCTACACAATGGTTTAGACAATCGTTTACCTTTTCCTACACGATCGTATAGACGATAATTTACTTTTACTACACGATCGTATACTTCAACTAAACGATCAAGCATCCTGTCTATGTGATAGACGACCTCTTCTCCCACTTCCTTGATCGTTGTATATGGTCGCTCTTCCTCCCCCCTCTACCAAATCCGAACAAAGTCCACACTTTGGATTCTCACTCCAAGAATATTGAGGACTCTAAATGGTTTTGTCTTCTCCGATTCCTTCTGTTCGAGTGGTGACTGTTCGAGGTAGACGATTGGGCTTCAGACTTAAGAAATCTTCATCTGGTATGATTTCTTGATCCCTTTTGCATCATGAAAGTATGTTTGAATGTATATACAGTAACTCTGTTACAGTAATTCCATGTCTGAAGGGTGACTGTTCGAGGTAGGTACTCTTGAATAAGAGTTCCTTCAGTTATAGGGATCCAGATCATTCGGGATCATAAGAACAAGAGGTTAGCCTTGTCTCAAGCATCGTACATTGACAAGATGTTGATCAGGTACTCCATGCAGAATTCGAAGAGGGGTTTATTACCCTTCAGGCATGGAATTATTTTTGTCTAAGGAACAGTGTCCTAAAACACCTCAAGATGTTGAGGAAATGAGACGAATTACCTATGTTTCGGCTATTGAAAGCCTAATGTATACAATGTTATGTACTAGACCTGACATTTGCTATGCAGTAGAGATTGTCAATCGATATCAGTCCAATCTAAGATTAGATCACTAGACGGCGGTCAAAACGATTCTCAAGTATCTTTGAAGAACGAGAGACTATATGCTCGTTTATGAAGATAAAGATTTGATCCTTACAGGATACACAGACTCTGAATTTTAAACTAATAAAGAGTCTCTAAAATCGACATCAGGGTCAGTGTTCACTTTGAAGGGAAGGGTTATAGTTTGGCGAAGCATCAAGCAAGGATACATTGCAGACTCCACTATGGAAGCCAAATATATAGCCACTTGTGAAACTGCTAAAGAGATTGTTTGGCTTAGGAAGTTCCTTACAAATTTGGAAGTTGTTCCAAATATGTCTTTACAGATCACTCTCTATTGTGATAACAGCGGGGTTGTGGCAAATTCTAAGGAACCTTGGAGTCACCGAAGAGGCAAGCATATTGAACGGAAGTATCATTTGATTAGAGAGATTGTGCATTGTGGTGATGTGATAGTCACAAAGATCGCGTTAGAGCACAACGTTGTTGATTTGTTTACAAAGGCTCTCACGACTGAAGTGTTCGGGGGTTATCTGGAGAGTCTGGGTCTGCGGGACATGCGGCACCTTGTCTAGGGCAAGTGGGAGATGATATTGGGGTATAGAATATGCCCTAGTTTATTGTATATTGTATTGTTTTATGTATTGTACATTAGTCTCCCAAGGCATTAGAATAAGTGAAAGATTGTTGGGATTGGTGTCCTAATTCTCTCGGTGGTCTCGTAGTTTGTAAACTTTTTGTACACATTGTTATTAATAAAATAAATGTTATTTTATTTGCATTTACTCATATCCAATAAACTAAGATTCGTAGTTATTTCATGTAACTTAAGTATGTATGTGAGACATACAAGTGGATCATGCCTTAAGTAATAACCTAAATGGTCTGTAGTATAAGAATAGAGGAGGCATATCTTATCCTGGTGACACTACGGATATAACCCGTTTTGTAGATATTACAAATGTTGTAAAGTGCTACAAATTATCTGATCCCGACCATTCATGTGGAGACATACGGGCAGGGGTGTGCTATACAAAGATTTTGTATAAGACTGGACTACAAGATGATTAGTCTCTTTATATAACGTTGTTGATAATTGAGACTTACAATTCACTAAAATGACCATAGGTGACATGACCTTAATCGTGAGTGAGTTGGGAACTCTTGCTTATGAGGGCAGTCCTTTGATTAGTATGGGTGAAAGTGGCTAGATTGTCAACTCTACAAGCCTACCTTTTCGGATTCGGCTGATTGGGAAGCTAGGAACTCAGCTACATAAGACGGAATTCACTCCTACCCCGAAGCAGGGGTAAGTAGATAAATTGCTCCCTTAAGGGCTGATTCCGGGTCTTAAACATAGTGGTCAAACCCTCTCTTTGGAAGAGAGGACTCAGTCATAGTAAGACTTACGAGGAGTTAGATGTAACTGTAGGAGCAAAACGGTAAATTGGCCCAACTATACTTACAAGCGATTTATGAAGGGTTATCGCACTGTTGATTGGTTTTATGGATACAGAAATATATTTGTAGTGCGAAGAGTGCATCTGTCAGTTTTTATAGAGTGACCAACAGTTAACGAATGTTGGATCTCGTGACTAAAGAGTTTAGCCAGTTATTCACCTACCGTTAGAGCTTCAAGATACAGGTCCATGAGGTCCCCTTGGTCAATGGGTTCAAGTTGAGAATCAAATTTTGGGTTGATTTGAAGTGTTCAAATTAACAAGAGAAAATTCAATTATATGTGATATAATTGATATGATGTATTAGATATATTAATTGGAGGAATTAATATAAATATGATTTATATTAAATACCATAACAAGAAAAAAGAACTATGGTTTATATGTTTCATAAAATGAAATATTAAAATTATAGGTTATAAATAATTATGATAAGTTAGTTATCATATTTATTTATAATATATTAATTATATGATAATTAATTTTTTTTCTCTAATAACCGATTTGAGTGGGAGGTTATTGGAAGTTTTATGGTAACCGTGAGATAAAAGAAAAATTATTTTCCAAAATTAGAAGTTGATTTAATTCGAAAAAATCTCACGAAAAAAGCTATCAAGTAAAAAGTGTTTTACTAAGCGATAGTCGTTGAGAGCATACACGATCGAGCTAAGAGTTGACTATATGGTAGTTACTCGTTGATCGTTGCTACACGATCGAGTAGCAAAATCTATACAATAAGCTTCCGTTTTCTAAATGATCGAGTATATCGTCTATAGGATAGATAATTTTCATCTCCCACTTACTCAATCGTCTACCTCCTACTTTTCTCAATCCAAGATCATATAGAGCACACAACTCCTAAATTCTCACACCGAGAATAACAAGGTAATATTTGTGGTGGTGTTCCTGTTCAGTTCGTGAATCGAGTTGGATTCGATTTAGGTCGAGGCTCATTTAGACATTTGTGGAGGTGGTATTCTGTTCATTGCGTTCGAGTGCTGTTTTGGATGCATTGAAAACTAATCGAGGGATACTTGAAGAAGAGTTCTTCAAAGGTTTGCATACTTTATCCCTTGTATCTTTACTATTTTCTTGTAGCATGCTGTAATTTATAATTATGCATAATCTGTTCGTTTTCGTTTAAGACTATAATTGTTGTGTTCATTCTGAATGGGATTTGGAACGATTCACTTCTGCTGCTCATAAAGATCTCTATTTAGATTTTCTTCAGAGGACCTTCCCTTTCATTTTAGGGGGAAAAGGGGAGGCAGAAGAAGAGGGAGATTGAAGACTCTAAAGATTGAAGACTCTAAAGATTGAAGTTCTACATAATTGAAGTTTGAAGCTCTCAAGTTCTCAAACTCCAAAGGATTGAAGCTCCAAAGTTCACAAGCCCAAAAGACCAAAGCTCTTAAGCTCTCAAGCTCTCAAGCTTTGAAGACTAAAGCTCTCAAGCCTAAAGATCTAAAGACCGAAGCTTGGAAGACTAAGGCTTCTAGCTCCTAAAGACTTCAAAACTAAACTTGCAAGAAGATTTGGAAACTTTAAATTTATTGTAACGTTTGAGAGAAAGAATCAAAGGAATATATTAGAGATTATACCTTTATATACCACAAATCAATATAAATGCAAAGTTCAAATTCAGCGAATTGAATTTCTTTGGAAAACCTGTCGAGCAATATTTTCTCTCTCCAATTAAATTAAATAAAGAAAAAAATCTTAACAAATAAATGCATTTTCTCTTTCCATTTGAAAACATGAAAAAAAAATCATATGAAATGAATCTTCTCTCTCCATAATAAATGCAGAGTTTCTCTCTCCATCATTAAGAGAGTTTTAAAAATAGGGAAATATATATATAAATGGGGTATAAAAATAATAAAAAGGGTAAATTTGTCCAAAAATAATATTAAAAACCTTTCTTGAAAAAATTCAAATTTAAAGATATTTTTTAAATATAAGATCTAAAAATGGTTTTTTATACGTAAAAATTTCTTATCCAACACTAGCCGTAAGAATATTTTTGAACTATTTTTCTTAAACATTAAAAAAAAGGGGACTAGGGCTTTTTTTCTTTTTTTCCTTTTTTTTTTTTTTTTTTGGGAAATTGATGATGTGAAAAAGTCGAAATAAGTGTTGAAATTATTAGAGTGGAAGGAACGTGTGCGCTTTCAATCTGGTACTACGTGGGCCATCCTTCATTATTCTTTTCTACTTCTTCTTCACATTATTTAATACCATCAATTCGACTTATCTTTGACTTTTTTTTTCCTTTTTTCATTAAAAAATAAATAAATTTAGGATAGCAAGGCTTGAATTACATTGTGCAATAAATGAAGTTGTAAGAATTTAATGTTTCATACTTTTACTTTATTTGTACTCCATAATTTATAAAATTTATGACAAATTGTAAAAACCAATCCTAAAGTATAATGATAATTGTTCTCATATTTTCAATGGTAAAAATCGAATCCCTAAATTTATTAAATTTGACCATCAAATTTACATAATTGTAGAAGTTATAACAATTATACAAGTTTGAATGTTCAATTTTTAATCATTTGGAAGTCCAATTTCTACAACTTTTCTAAGTTTGAGTATTCAAGTTTAGCGCTTTTATAAATTTGATGGCTCAATTATTATAACAGAAAGTTGGAGAGTACAATTGCAACTACCATCATACTTCAGGGATGGTTTATGCAATTTGCCCTAAAATTTAATATCCAATTCAACCATATTTTAGATGATAGCTATACTAATTACTATCTCAAGAGCTGGTGTTTATTGAATTTTAGAAAAAAAAAAACAAAATAAAAAAATTATTATGCATGAATTTAAATAATTTAAATTTATATAGCTCATGGACTACTTTTCACAATGTGTTCGAATTTGTAAGTGTTATGTTTATATTTTAGCAAACAAGAATCAGAATAACTTATATTTAGTATTTAAAATATGAGAAACTAATGTTACCACAATCACTTTAAATTTATATTGAATAGATATAATCCTAGGATTATTCGTGCTAAATTTTCAAGAATGACATACCAGATTCCATTGCAAATTGACGGCAATTATAAGATGACTATTATCTTCCTCAACCAAAACTCCGAATGTCCTTAGTGAGATCTCTCTCTAGATGAGATTCAAGAAAGACTGAGTGCTTATTGTTCTGATATATTGAAAACTATAGCCCTAAGATCTCTTTATATACTAATTCAATTAAGGTTTCCATTAAACACTAATTAACTATGAATGTGTTTCTACTCATTAAATTCATACACTATTCCTAGGGTCTTAATTAATTAGATCACATAATATGACTCAATCTAATAAAATAACCCATTGTGATAAATTATTAATCCACATACATAGCTCATACTTTAATTAAATATATTATTATTTAAATATGTGTAACAATCTCCCATTTGGGCTATGTCTATGTACCTGATATAATTAAATTACATAAACCTTGAGCGTGCATAAACAGGTTA
This sequence comes from Benincasa hispida, assembly GCF_009727055.1. Classification (NCBI taxonomy): domain Eukaryota; kingdom Viridiplantae; phylum Streptophyta; class Magnoliopsida; order Cucurbitales; family Cucurbitaceae; genus Benincasa; species Benincasa hispida. Next base: position 23,872,480 of record NC_052356.1, read on the forward strand.
TTTCAATAATAGAATTCTCCTTTAGTTCAATCTGCTCCATCTCCTATATTAGCACGGAATTAAGGTGGCTTTTGTCACTATTCTTGTAACTAAATCTTCCTTGATCACCAATTCTAATACATTCAATGACATAAATCAAGTAGGGATGGATAACATGGAAACTACATGCAAAGTGATCTAGAATCATGCTTACTTCCATCTGGTCCAAATTCCTTAGTGAGATCATTCTTAAAACTCTATGCTAAACCATGCATGATAAACAAGTTTATATAATATGACATAAACCATCAACTTTAGACATATAAAATAAAAAAATAAGGTCAAAGAACATTCTCAATAACAAACTCCCACTAAATCATGAAACCAGAAAAGTGGCTAATACCCATGTGAGTAACATGCTCATAAAAAACTCTACGTGGTAAACCTTTAGTCAATGGATCTACCATTATAGAGTTTGTTCCTATGTGTTCTATCGAAATTTGACCATTATGAACTCTTTTTTTAACAATCAGAAACTTACATCTACATGTTTTGACTTCGTGTTGCTTCTGTTATTGTTGGAATACATCGCTACCGACGACTTATTGTCACAAAATAATTTTAGTGGTCTTTCTACGCCAACCACTATTCGCAGCCCAGTGACAAAATTTCACAACCATATTTCATGATTGGACACCTTATAACATGCTATAAACTTCTCAATCGTGGTAGAAGAAGTCATAAGTGTTTGTTTAACACTTTTCCAAGATACAACTCCTCCATCCAACATGAACATATAACCTTAAGTGGATTGCAAAGTGTCTTGGCATCTAGCATAATTGGAATTAGAATACACAATGATCTCCAGAACTTCTGATCTCAATAAGTGAGCATATAATCTTTTATTCTCTGTAAACACCTCATAACCTGTTTGGCTGCTTTCCAATGATCCATTATCGAGTTGCTCAAATATCTGCCTAATATTTCAACTATGAACGCAATATCTAGACGCGTACATACTTGAGTGTACATTAGACTCCCAACAGCTGATGCATAGGGAACCTTCTGCATCTCCTTAGTCTCGAATACAGTTTTAGGGTTCACCTTTAGCAATCGGGGTATCTCCTGGTGCACTATCTTTCATGCCACATCTACTTAAAATATTTTTATTATAGTTCTTTTGTGAAAATCTCAAAATACCTTGAGAACGATCTCTCAGTATTTCAATTCCTAATACAAAAGAAGCATCACTAAGATCTTTCATCTCAAAATTCTTTTTGAGAAATCTCTTAGTGTCATGCAATAAACCTATATCATTACTTGCTATGAGTATGTCATCGACATATAATACTAGAAAGATTGATTTACTCCCACTGAACTTATGATATACACAATCTTCCACTATATTCACCTCAAAATAAAAGGGTGTAATTATGGAACTTTTTATACCATTGACGAGAGGCTTGCTTGACACTATAGATGAATTTCTTCAATCTGCATACCATAAACTTTGAATTACCTGACAAAAAGTTTTCTTGTTGCACCATATAAATTATCTCATCAATGTTCCCATTGAGAAACACAGTTTTTACATCTATTTGGTGTAGATCTAAATCAAAGTGAGCTATCAGTACCATGATTACCCTAAAAGAGTATTTCGATGAAACTAGAGAGAAAGTTTCTTTGTAATAAATATCTTCCTTTTAAGTAAAACCCTTTGCAATAAGATGAGGCTTATATTTTTCAATATTGTCGTGCGAGTCTCTTTTGATTTTAAATATCTATTTACAACCTATGGGTTTCACTCCTAATGGCAATTCGAAAAGTTCCCTAACGTCATTGTCTTTCATGGATTTTATTTCTTCTTCAATAACATTTATCCACTTTTGAGAGTTAGAACTTTGTAGAGCTTGTTGGAAGTTGATTGGACCATCTTCCATTACGCCCATGTCATCCTAATATTCTTGAAGAAATATAATATAGTCATGTGGAATTGCACTTCTTCTTTCTGTAGTGGATCTCCTTAGTGGCACTTCTTGGAGTTGTTGAGTTTGAACTTCAGGTTCAACAACTGGGACTTCAATGTTATCTTGTTCCATTATTGGTTCATTAGTGAAGTCAAGAATTAGAGCCTGAACATCATTTATAACCACATTAGGAAAAGAAACTAATTCCTCTTCAAACACAACTTTTCTTATGTTATCTTTCCCCCAAACTCAACATCCTCAATGAATCTAGCATTTCCTATCTCAAACAATTATCTAGAAGTGGGATTATAAAACTTGAACCCCGAGGGAGCGCTTAAAATACCCAACAAAATAGCAGTTAATAGTTTTTTAGTCCAATTTTTTTTCGTTAAGCCTGTAGAGCCTAGCAGCCCTAGCCTCAACTGGACAACCCCAGATATAAAAATGTCTAATATTAGACTTCTTTCCTATTCACAACTCATAAGGGGTTTTAGCTATTGCTTTACAAGATACTCAATTAAGGACATATGTTTTTATAATGCCTCACCCCAGAGCGATTCTGATAGAGAAGAATGACTAATCATACTTCTTACCTTATCCTTAAATATTCTATTTCGCCCTTCCGCTACACCATTCATGCTGGATTTGCCCCGACATAGTGTATTGCAGGACGATTCCATACTTCTCTTGGTATTTGGCAAAGGGCCTTAGACATTGCTCACTTGACCCATCATATCTATCGTAATATTTTACCACCACAGTCAGATTTGACAACCTTAGTTTTCTTTCCAAGTTGAAGTTCAACTCTAGCTTTAAAAGATTTGAAAACGTCCAAAGATTGAGACTTCTCATGAATTAAATATAGGTACTCATATCTTGAATAGTCGTCTATGAACGTAATAAAATATTGTTGTCCATTCCAAGAAGTCGTAGGGAATTAACAACAAATATATATACGTATTAGTTCTAAGATGTCTGAGCATCTGTTGGCACCTAATTTTAATATGTTTTTCTATTTTCCTTTAATAAATTCCACACAAACGTCAAAGTTACTTAAATCAAGGGAATCAAGGATTTCATCTGACACGTGTCTTTGAATTCTCTGTTTAAAGATGTGACCTAAACGCTTGTGCCATAACATAGCAGAATTTTCATTTAATTTATGCTTTGTACCACATAAATTAGATAACGGATCTTGTTAAATGAAGCATATATAGATTATCAATTAAAGTACTGGTACCAATAAGTTTGGAATCTTGAAAATGACTAACTTTATTATTTTCTAAAGAATAAGAAAAACCAAATTTGTCCAAACTAGAATTAGAAACTAAATTCCATCTAAATAGTACAACAAAAGTCTCATTCAAATCCAAATAACAACCAGTTTTTAAATGTAATCTAAAATTTCCAATAGCTTCAATTGGAACTGCTTTGTCGTCACCCACATAGATGAATATTTCAACATCACTTGGCAGCTGGCTCCACAAGCAACCCTGTATTGATATACTTATATAAGTAGTAGTACCAGAATCTACCCACTAAGTATCTGTTAGTACAAAAGCTAAATTAACTTCAAAACAAATCAAAGTATGAAGAATCCTTCTTTACACGCCACTTGGCATACTTGAGACGATCTTTCTTGAAGTGACCTTTCTTTTTGCAGAAAAACAAGGATTTTCAATAACCTGTTTCTTGCTCTTATTCAGCTAGATGTCCATTCTGCACCACCTGTAGATTTCCTTTTCTTCTTATCACGAGAGTTAATTGCCAAATGAGCACTTTCTGTGCTTTTTCACTTAATTCTATCATTTTCTTGCACACATTGTGAGATAAGCTCATTAATACTCCATTATCCTTTTGAGTATTATAACTTATCTTAAACTGAGTGAATTATGCAGGAAGAGAGATAAGTACCAGATGTACGAGAAAAATTTATTTCGATATCAAGTGTCTTTAATTTATCTACGAGATTAGACATTTCCATAATATACTCCCTTATGTTCCCATTGCCCTTATATCTCATGGAAGTTAGAGAAGTCACAAGACTATTTGCTTCCATTTTTTCATTTTAGTAAAATATTTCTTAATTTGAGCAAGGAACTTATTGGCATTTTTACTTTCCGTGATAGAGCCCCAAAAAGACTTTGGAATGAAGTACTTAATAATCATCAGACACATGCAATTTGACTGTTCCCACTTCTCTATATTAGCTGTATTCGGTTGTTCCTCAGTAGAAGTAAGTTTATCGGTCCTTAATGTAAAGTCCAAATCCATAGACTCGAGAAGTATCTCTAGGCATTTTTTCAAATCTTAAAGTTCAATACATTCAACTTAGGGATTGAACTCAGATTTCTAGATATTCGAGTAAGACCAATTGAACCAATAAACAACAAAACATACTCACAATTATAAAATAACAAAATGATTTCATATATTTGGTGGACCCCTTTTAATTAGATACCTAACACAACATTGATGTCCAGCTTTTGGACAAAAACACAAACTGTAAATGGTACTCTCGATGTAGCAATTAAAGTTTTGACAATAAACTCTGTCAAAAAATAGCCTTTTTTTGGACCAACTATTTTTCATGAGCAATCCTTATAATTGTCACATACTCATTACCATATGCATACCCATATTTTGGCAAAATAATTATCTTTCTTTGGGTTGATAATTATCCGTATAAATTCATGAATATGCCCATATTATATTTTATAATTAAATTAATTTAAATATCAGAGGCTACTTTGGTAACATATTATTTTGATCAATTCAATCCAAAATATAAGACACAATAATATAATAATATTATTATACAAAAATAATGGAAGAAGAATCCCATATAGCCTTCACCAAAATTTACCCAATAATTGCATACACATAATACAATTAAAGCAACATAAACATGTGAAAATTTAAATTTAAGTGCACCAAAATGTCAATCGAATTTAAATTTAAATTTACCACATTATTAATCAAATTTAAATTTAAATTCACTAAAATATCAATCAAATTTAAATTTAATTCACAACATGATCAATTAATCTTGAATCCATAATATGATCAATTAAAATTGAATCCATAACATGATTAATCTAATTTAAACTCAAATCCACGACATGATTAAGAAAATTTAAACTAAAATCCACAAATGATTAATTTAAACTTGAATTATTAATCAAAATTTAGATTTAAATTCACAAATTTATCAATCAAGAACTAAGAACCATTGCCAAGAATTTCACCAAATTATTAATCAAGAAAACTTAGAAATGCAGGTAAGAAATTCAATCGGTAATTAATCCAAATAATTGACAAATTCAATATTATCAAACTATTAAAGAATAAACTCACTGAATTTAATCATTTTTTTAATATTTAAAAAAAATCCACCGATTTCCAAGATTATTGATCACAATTGAGTTTTAAAAACACATATTCATCAATTAAGTATTAACAAAACTTTCCAATGGCAGGCGTGAGTTTTGATGGTAAGAACCCAAAGAAGGGCAATACATACAATCGAAAACGATGAAACCGCCGCCGACAAGTTTTTTTGTTAATCTTTGATCAATTTTAACAAAATTAAGGATTGAATCTCATGCACAATGGAAAAAAAACCAACAATCCAACATGAAATTCATGCTCTGACACCACTTGTTAGCATAATTACTTTAAATCTATATTAAATAGATATAACTCTAGGATCATTCATGCTAAATTGTTAAGAATAACATACTAGATTCCATTACAACATTGATGACAATTATAAGGCGTTATTGTCTTCCTCAACTAAAACTCCGAATGCCCTTAGTGAGATCTCTCGGGATTAAAGAAAAAGATTGAGTGCTAATTATTTTGGTATATTTGAGACCATTATTGGTTCAATTAGAATTCTCATTAAACCCTAATTAACTAGGAATGAGTTTTTATTCATTAAGTCCATATTCAATTAGGAATCTAGAAGATCACATAATATGACCCAATCTAATAAAATAAACCAATGTGATAAATTATTAATCCACATACATAACCCATATATTAAAGTTGAGCTATGCTCGTTTTGACAATTCATATAAATTTATTCATCTCAAAATATAATAAATAATAAAAAAGCATAAAAAGAATTTGTTACATGACAACTTATGATTAGACAATTAGATTAAATATACAAAAGATGAATTTAACCGAAGATGATGGATCTAAATATTTCTCGGAAATAAAAGTTAAAGTTCATTAGAAAACTTTTAAGGTACAAGAAGTAGTAGAGACAATTCAAAGTATTTCAAAAAGTTCATGAATAATTAATTAATTCAATCCGTCGTATAAGAAACTTACATCTCAAGTGATCATACTAACTTTTATATAAATTATATAAAATTTACGATCCAAACAACCGTCCAACTTTAAAGCCCTTTTTATTCTTATAACAAATGGAATCAAAACCCGAATCATAGAACATCGTAAAAAAAAAAAAAAAAAAAAAAAAGTAGTGAAATATGAGAAGAAGATAGGGTTTTAAAGTTGCTTAAGTTACAAGTTCTTTTATTGTTGGTTGGTAATCGGTTAATAATGAGTTAGATNATATGAGAAGAAGATAGGGTTTTAAAGTTGCTTAAGTTACAAGTTCTTTTATTGTTGGTTGGTAATCGGTTAATAATGAGTTAGATGTGATAGAAACGGATGGTAAGGTGTGTGGGGGGCAAATCGAAGTTCAAGGTTGGAGAGCACATGTATGTGATGTATGCAAATTTCAAATCATTAATCTCGATAAAATTGTCGATATCTCAATTTTTTAGAAATATTGATAAAGAAAAATTAATAAAATGCTGACATTCATAAATAGGGGTATTTATGGATTGGATTGGATTGGGTTGGGTTGGGTTGGGTTGGGTTGGATTGAAAGACTTTTTACACCTAACTCAATTGTTCGGGTGTAAATTTCTTTAACCAAAATAATCCTTATTAAAAAATAAACCCAACCCAACCCAACCATGAAATATTTGGGTTGGGTTGGGTTGGTTCGTGTTAATCGGGTCATTTATTTAAAATTTAATTATTTTCATATACTAAATTAAGATTAACTACTCAATTTTAATTTATAAAGTGAAAATTTTCTTTTTAAAGTGCAAAGAAACTACTTTTAAGAGTTGTTGATGAATCAATTATTCAAAAAATATTGGAATTAAATAAAATTAAATCAATATATATATATATAAATAATTGTGTTAGAAGTAATAATATATATATATATATATATATATTAAAGTTAATAATAAATTCGGATTGGTTTTGGTTGATTTGGTATTAGGTGGGCTCATGAATCAACCCAATTCATACAATTTTCATTTATTTGAACCCAATCCAACCCAAACCAAACCGCACGGATTGAGTTTGGTTGATCAATTTTTTCTGGTCATTAGGTTTTTTGAACACCCTTAATAAATAGTTTTGAAAAAAATTTAAGAATTAAGTAATGAGTAAATATTTTACACCTTTTAAACACGTTAAGATATTTATATTATTTCATATTAAACAACATTTAAACCATCTTAAATGAGTTTATAACAAAGAACCTGGAATGGAGTCATGCGTGGTGATCACTTTTCTAGAATTTTATTATCCTAAAGTTTAGAATGTTAACATGTTTGTTTGGAGTTATCAAGGGAAGCACAAGAAAATTCCAAGAGTTGGAACATCTCAAATTGAGAAAATGTGACATTGTGCCATAGGTTGGCCTAGTCGAACTTACTCAATTTCACTAAAAAAGAACAAATTGAATCGTGTTTATTGATCAAAATCTTTTAAACTCGACAACTATATTGATAAATAATTTTGTTCCTATTCTCTCAAAAGTATCTTATATTTAATTAGTTTAATCAAACTAAACACTCTGTATACTAACTTAGATATAGAATTACGTATAGTTTAGCACGATGCCCGGGGATTTAGTGGTTTATTTTAATTAAAAACCCAAAATTCGAAAAGAAATTCACAAATCCCAATTCCCAATCGAAATGTCATCTCTAAATAACGACAATTTTAATGATGGTTACGTGTTTGGATCTCACTCTTTCTTCTAACTACCATCAGATGCCATTTGGGTCTAATTCATTGCCCTTCTTTTTCATTCTCCCCTTTTTTTCTCTCTTCTTTTCTGTACAGCCGACATTTTTCCCAAACAGAGCAACTCATCCATGGCGGACACCAAGGTCGTCTTTCCTCTCTCTTCTTCTCATACAACAACTTCACATTCCTCTTTCTTTTCTCATTCTGATTATACCCTTTTCATTTTCTCTTCTGATATTCGTGTTTGATCTTTGAGTTTCATGTCTCTGTTTTATCTGTTTCTACAAAAGGTTGTGGTCATGATGCTTAAAGTGGACTTACAGTGTCATCGTTGCTACAAGAAAGTCAAGAAAGTTCTCTGCAAATTCCCTCGTAAGTCTTCTTTCAATTTTCTTTTTTGTGATTTTTCTGAAATGGAATAGTTCCCACTGAGTTTTATTTTATTTTACTTTTTTTCTTTTCTGAACAAGAGAAATTCGAGACCAGATTTATGATGAAAAACAAAACGTTGTGATTATCAAAGTGGTTTGTTGTAATCCTGAGAAGCTTAGAGATAAAATTTGTTGTAAAGGGTGTGGAGTTATTAAAAGCATTGAAATCAAAGAGCCTGAAACTCCCAAGCCTCCTCCGTCAAAGCCCGCCGATCCTCCGCCGCCCAAAAAGCCCGATCCGCCGCCGCCCAAAAAAGCCGATCCTCCACCTCCTAAAAAAGCCGATCCCCCACCACCTCAAAAGGTCGATCCTCCGCCTCCCAAAAAAGCCGATCCTCCANCCCCCCAAAAAGGCTGACCCACCGCCACCCAAGGCCGATCCTCCTCCTCCCAAAAAAGCCGACCCTCCTCCTCCTCAAAAGGCCGCCGACCCTCCGCCGCCGAAAAAGGCCGCCGACCCTCCACCCCCAAAGGCAGACCCTCCGCCTCCAAAGAAAGTCGATCCTCCGCCGGTAGTGGTACCGGCGCCGGTTCAACCGGAGCCGTATCCGGTAAACATGTGCGTGCCGGTTCCGGGTTACCCGCCGGGTTACCCGATTGGGGTGTGCTGTAGGCAGTGCTATGAAGGGCGGGGTGGGGGCCCATGTTACAGTGGGTTTGGTGGGCCCGGCCCATGTTGCGATGGGTGTGCTTCTGGAAGGCCCATTTATGATAGTTACGGTGGAGGGAGGCCTTGTTACGTTACCCACTGTGAATATCTTAATGAAGAAAATGCATCTGGGTGTATTGTTATGTGAGAACACGTGGCCCTTTCTGATTGGTGGTCATTAATGCTCATGGGTCATGATAATAAGGAAAGGTGAAGACAGTTCTTATGTTAATAATGTTCCTTATTAGTTTGTATAATAATCTAAGTTCTTGCATGATGTCAAAATATAAATGTTGGACGTGTAATCCCATTTAATTTTATTTGCAATAAATCATTTAAACCTCATTTAGGTCCATTTTTTTATTTTTTTTTAAAAAATTAAGTCTATAAATATTACTTTCACCTCCAACTTTCTTTCTTAATTATCTACTTTTTACTCATAATTTAAAAAATCAATACAAAATTTAAAAAAAAAAAAAAAAAAGAGTAGCTTTTCAAATTTGGTTTTGTTTTTTAATCTGGTTAAGAATTCAACTATTGTACTTAATAAATATGCAAAAATAAGAGGAAATAGACTTAATTTTAAAAAAACAAAAATAAAAGACAAAATAATTACCAAACGAGACTTTAATTTTTTATTTTTGTTTTTGAAAATTAAATCTGTAGTCATTACTTTCATCTCTACATTTCCTTCTTTGCTATCTACTTTTCACTAATGGTTTAAAAAATCAAGCCAAAATTTGATAACTAAAAAAGAAGTTTTTAAAAAGTTGTTTTTGTTTTTGGAATTTGACTAAGAATTCAACCATTGTATTTAAGAAATATGCAAATCATTGTAAAAAACGAGTAGACTTAATTTTCAATAACTAAAAAAAAAATGGTTAACCTAATTATTGAGTTGGATTGTATTACACAACTTTATTTTATTTGATTTTATTAGTTTATACAAATTCAACTTCTAAGTTCTAACATCTTTTTTATAGCAAAATTGGGTTGGATTTTATAGTTTCAAAGAGTATTAACCTATGGTAATGTATACTTTTATTTATTTTAATATAACAAATGTGTTAATTTATGCATAGCTCAACTGGTTAAATCATAATATATTTGAACCAATAGGAAAACTATAAAAAGAGAGAAAAAAAGAAATAGTTAGAGTCGAAATTTGAACCTCTAACCTGAAGAGTAAGAATTAGCTATTAAACATTCATATTATCAATCGTTATAATTTAGAGTAGATTTAAACTTAATTTGGTTCATGGATCCACTAAGTTGTTCTCTAACTAATCCCACACATTCAAAGAAAATTTATAATCAATAATATTACAAATATAACTCTAATCTAAATTTTACTTCCACTTCTAGCATATTTCTATTTTTACACATTATTTCTTAACTTAGAACTCAAATCATAAACTTTTGGATAGTTGTTTAATGGATGGAAAGCCATTTTATGAACACCGTTAACTAGTTGTTGAGAGTGTCAATGATTGAAATTTCTTTATACGATGAGTTTAATTAAAGCTCAAATATCAACATCAACTCTCTTGCAAACCTTGCTTGTGAAATGGGGGGAAAAATGATTAGATAAGAGTTGGTAGTAGATATTGGAGAGTATAAAGTCAAAATATTGATGCAATAAATAGGCCTTTTGGTTTATATATTTTCAATAAAGTATAGTTTTGGGTGATCATACCACTTTGTAAAGGCAAAGTGTAATGGGTATATCTAGTAGTATCAATACCAACAACTCTATTAGAAAAGATTCATAGATTAAAGTATTGTTTTTTTTTTCAAAAAAAAATTTATATTAAAAGGAAAGTTTTATTACAATTGTGATCCTCCAATAAGGTAAAGAATACTCTTTTTATGAAAAAAGAAATTGAAAAAAAGAACTGTCTTTTAAGAGAGACGAAGGTTAAAAAATAGTTCAGAAGCCGAGCCTCCAAAACGTGAGCAACCATGTTGCAAGACCTTTTACCTAAAGAAAAACCAACACATTCATACAAGGAGCGAGAAGAGTGATTTATCGAAGTTGATTTTGATTTTTTTATTTAAAAAAAAATGTGAGGAGTGAAAACCGAACTTCAAACCTTGAGGTTAATAGTACAAGTTTACACCTCTTGAGCTATGCTTATGTTAGACACATTGATTTTAGTGTCAATTGTACTACTTTTTTTTTATCCTTGTACCTACATAACGTAGAAAATAATGGTACATATAGTGTTGGTATATGGTAGATTGTTTTCAATGTTTTGTACTTTGTTTTTCGTCTTCTTTCTTGCCTTATGGGACCAATAGTTGCCATAGGGGAAGAATAAAAGGTGGTGGAAGGACAAGGAAACCAAAGTCAAATAATAATAATGATGATAATAATAGTAATTTAATTGCAATATCATTTAAAATTGACGTCCCACAAATGCCATATCATTTTTCTTTACTCAAATAAAAATCAACGTTAATTTAGAAGCCATTTAAATTATTTTTTTAAAAAACTTGGAGGGTTAAAAGTGTCAACTTTGAAACTTTAGTTATCAAGAAGACACTAACCACAAAACTCAAAAGATTAAGGTCACGTTTACGAAAGGTGTATCACAATAAATGAAAGGTTAGAAAATGGAGCCCATTTTTTAACGTTTGTTAGTGTTTATCTACGTTTCGTATTTCTACTGACAGGTAGGCCTACTTGAAAATCCGTAATCAAGTAATGTAATCTGAATGACAACCATGAGGTGATCAATTGAATTGCGAAAAAAATTTACGTCGTACATTACTGTTATAGTTATGGTTATGGTTATTATTATTGTTATTGTTTCAAAGAAAAAAAACTATGAAATTTTACACGTTTATTGTTACCGTTATTGTTATAGTTACAGTTTGGTTCTTAGAGATAAAGGTAACCATACGGTAACAGTAAACTTGACAAAATTTTTAATTTTAGGTAAATGCGATCAAAAGCAATCTATTACATTTGCATTTGAAACCCATTACAATTATTCTATCAATAGAATTCGATTAAATTACACCAATTTTTATTAAGAATCGGTAAACGTTATCTAAGTGCAATATTAGGGCTCTTTTAAAAGACTAAAAGTAAGACACATTTAAAACTATTTGCAAAACTAGTGGTTTTTTTTTTTTTTTTTTTTTTGTGTGTTTATTGAAGGTTGCCTTCTCAAAATGCAGAAATTACTAAAATTTCATAGAATTCCGTTTGTCCAGAAACCAGAATTTCATTAAATTGATTTTTTTGTGCAATTAAACACGGCTGGACTTAATAGATTTTCTTTAAAAAAAATATTTTTTGTATAATATGTATGTATTTATGCATGTGTTGAATGAGAAATTTTGTAATAATCACAAATTGTCACATCATTTCTCAAATTAATAATGAAATTATAAATCATCAAATTTGAGACCAATTAGAAGTTAACATGTGTCCCAAATTGAAGTTAAAGACATGGCAAGTTTTGATGATGCTACGTGTTTTATTCATGACCATTGGATTGAATAAAATTAATGGTCTAATTTGATCTTTTTATTTGGACTAAAGTACAATTGAGCAAAAAAAATAGGACTTAATTTGACCCAAGTGTCAAATTCGACCCAAATCCAATTAATTCCACCTAAGGGCTCCATGGACCAATCAAGCCCAAATCCACCTAACAACTCTATAGATAGAGGAGTTCTCTTCATTTGTGGGGTTAGCTAATTCTACATTTCAGAGAGCTCAAAGAGAATTCTCCCAACAATCAGAAGACTCCTAGACTCCTAAAACTGCACACTCCTTAAAGACAAGTTTCCTTAATATACAAAAACTCTTCCAAAACTTCAACTTCAAGAACATCACACACTTCGCTTGTTTAAGTCAAGCATACGCATTCAACTGAGAGAGAATCAGAGGATCAAGAACTAAAGGTCGAATCACATCGCATCAAATCAACTGACATCAAAATCAACTCAAGTTCAACTCCACGAAACAAGTTTCTCCGGAAACCTCGTGCGAACAAATTGGCATGTCTGGTGGGACATCTCTATGTCTCATCTCTCTCTCATTATCCAAATCAACAAATCAACAAATGACACCAAAGAAAGTCGTATTCAAAGCTATTATTGCAAACGACTCCTACATGGGATTTGTCGCCCGTAGACACTCAAGGGGGATCTTGCATGAGCAAGAATAAGGCTTTGTCATCATAGAGAAAATCTTGGAACAACTGCCAGAATCTCCTAAAGACGGGATCGTCTTCAGAGAAAATCTCTTGTTTGACAACTTTTCTCCTACTTCTAATCGATCTGAGAAAGAATCACACTTCGATGTAGTGTCTGTCATGATGGTTGACGTAACAGTTGAGTCGACCATGACAGAGATGGAGAGGAAGATAAATCTCTCAATGAAATATGTTGAGGAGCGAGAGCATGAAATCGCTGCTTTAAGAGATCAAATGTAGGCTCGAAAAATTACAGAGTCGAGTTAAGCTTCGGCTACAAAAGCCAATGACAAAAGAAAGGCAGTCTTGAAGGAAAACCAGCCACAACAATCTACCTCTGTCACCTCCCTATCAGTTCAAAATCTAACACAAAAGAGATTATGGACAAAATCAACTAATGTGTAAGTTGATCTAACTGACGTGAAGAACTCCGTTGATGAAATGGAAGAGTTAGCACTCCTTTGAATCCATCTACGCAATCTTTTTCTTTTTGTCACAAGGATGAGAATCACGAAGCTCACTGTATTATCCATGTTGTAGCTAGTTTCGAAGATGATAAAATTTTTTGAGATTCTTTTTATTCCAATTAGTTGAATATTGTAAATGAGAAGTTATTGCTACCGAGATCTTCTAGTAGTTGATATGATTACAAACTCAATAAGGGCTCAATACGGAGGTTCGTCGCAATCTTCTTTTATGTACTTTAATGAAGGGATCGAATCCCAAGCGAAAGCGTGTAATTGCCTTGCAATTTTGTTTTCAATTTTACATAAACAAAATATGGTATAAAGGTAATAATATAATGGATAAACAATCAAGGTTATCATGCATTTAAGAGAAGAAAAGAGGGAATAGCTAAAACATATCTTTATAGATTCCCAAATTCTTCACGATTCCCTCTACGTCTTCTCCGGAATGTCTCTTCAATGATCAAGGGGTACCACCGTAAGTGAAACCTTGTTATCCTTAGGATCCCAAGAATTGGATGTGTGGTCTCCAAGACTTGGAAGAGGAAAAAGAAGTAGAAGAGAAAAGAAGAGGAATTGGATGTGTGGCCTCCGAGAATTGGAAGAGGAAGAAGAAGTAGTAGAAAAAAGAAGAAAGAATTTGAGAGAAGTAGTAGGAGACTAGGGTTCAGAATTATCAATTCAACTGAGTCACAAACATGGACCATGAAGACCTATTTATAGAGATGAGTGACCCCTTTTTCCTCATCTTTCCTATTCCCACTCTAGTTCTAATTTAATTAAATAACTTTTATTTAATTAACTAGTCCAATAATTAAATAACTATATATATTAAATCCAATTCAATGTATATAATTAATTAATTAATTAATAAACACCACATGTTTATTTATCTCTACTTCTAAAAAAATTAATTAATCAATTAAAAGATTATATTCAATCATATTTAATATAGAATTAATCAAGAAAAATTATTTCAAATGGTAAAACTGTTGAAAATATTTACAAAATGTAGCAAAGTTATAGAACTATCAATGATAGACGCTGATAGACACTGATAGACTTCTATCAGTGATATTGATACTGATAGAAGTCTATCAGTGTCTATCAGCATCTATCATTGATAGTTCTAAAATTTTGTTATATCTTGTAAATATTTTGGTTTATTTTTCTATATTTAAAAACAACTCATTAATCAATATATAATTATCACATATAAGTATACATCTCTTTAATATTTGAATTTTATTCAAATATTTTTCTCTTTTAATTATAGATTACATCTATAATTAACCATATTATATTAATCTCATTAATATGCAATTGTTTTGAATAATCAAACAATTCATCTTATATATTCTTTAATGAGCTAACAAGGGGACCTTATGGACCTACATATTAGAACTGATATAAGATTAATTAATTAAACTCTTGAATTAAATTAATCAATCTTCACTAACTACCGATCACTACACTAAAAACCAATAGCTGAACTCTTCGCATTTCTGTGTCCATGAGTATAACCAATCAATAGTGACTGATCCTTACAAAATGCTCATAACTATAGCTGGGTTAGAATATCATTTTACCCATATAGTTACATCTAACTTCTTAAACACCACTGATCCCTCTAATGAACAAACAATTTATAGTCCAACTATAAACTAACACTTTTTGAGCCAGTGAGAGATTGAGGCCTCAATATTAAGACCCAAAATCAGCTATTAAGGGAGCAATTTATCTACTTTCCCTAAGTTGGAAAATGAGTGAATTTCATCTTTTATTTACTTTTCCTAGTCCCCAAAATGGTAGACTTCTTTAGTCGGCTAACAAGGTCACTCACCCCCATACAAATCAAAGGATTTCCCTTATAGACAAGAGTTCACAACTCACTCAAGATTAAGGTCAAATCATCTATGGTCATTCTAGTGAAATGTAAGTCTCTTCTAGCAATGGTGTTATATAGAAAGACTATTCATTTCACAGTCCGATCTTAAATAAACTCTTTGTATAAAATACTTCTGCTTACATGTCTGCACATGAGCAATCAAGATTAGATTATTTGTAGCACTTTATAACAATTGTAACATCTATAAAACAGTCTGTATTCATAGTGTCACCAGGATAAGGTACCCAGCCTTATCCATCTACTACAGACTGTTTAGGTTATCACTTAAATGTGACCCACCGGTATGTCTCCACACACATGTTTAGGTTTCATAAAATAACCTTGAATCTTAGTTTATTGGATTGGTTTAATGCAATCTAAACATTAATAAATTACCTCTTATTTTATTAGGTATATAATTTGTCTTTACAAACTACAAGATACACTCGATTTAGGACATTAACTCCAACATCTAAACTATACACCAAGAGAATAAAAAACTTAAGAATGCCAATTGGGTATCAACCTCCAAAGTTCCAGCAGTTTGATGGAGAGGGCGATCCGAAACAACATGTTGATCACTTCATTGAAACCTGCAAAACTGCAGGAACCAAAGGAGACCAGCTAATTAAGTAGTTCATCCATATCATGAAAGGAAATGCTTTTGATCGATACCCTGATCTAGAGCCAGAAGTGATTGACAGTTGGGAACATTTGGAAAGAGAGTTCCTCAACTTCTTTTATAGCATTAGATATATCGTCAGCATGATGGAGCTGACAAGCACTAAGCAGCAGAAAGGAGAGCTAGTCATCGACTACATCAACCAGTGGAGAGCTCTGAGTCTAGATTGCAAAGATAGACTTACTGAATTATCCACAGTGGAGACGTGCACCCAAGGCATGCATTGGAAGCTTCTCTACATCCTATAAGGAATTAAACCTTGTATATTTGAGGAGTTGGCGACACGCGCTCATGACATGGAGCTGAGCATCACCGATAGGGAAATTAAAGATTTTCTAGTCCCTAAAGGGAAAAGGATAAGAAGGAAATCAAAGACACAGAAAAGATTGTGAATAGGGTCATAACATAATCTATGGTTGTCAATACGACCCGACTAATTTTTTCTTCCAAAGGAAAAGAAACAAGATTTGAAAGAAAGCATGTTTTAAGTTGGATGAAGCGTTGAATATGGCTTAGGTGAAATAGTCTCAATATATCGTCATAGTTCTAGATTTTCATGGATA